>NC_142623.1:24474453-24777483 GCF_059453375.1 Lepisosteus platostomus
TACTTTGTTTACAGCTTGTCCAAGGTCATTCATTATTAATACTATTAGTAATATCTTCGTTAAAGACTTTGATGGCGACAGCTCAAACATGAGAGGTTGAGCTTTACTAGGAAATTCCAGATAATATTATTTTAATTGCGGTATTATAGGAGAATTTACGGTAACTCGCGGTAGACCGCGTAAAGCGCACCGCAAAATAATGCGGTATCACCCGCGCATTTTGAATGGCTGCATCTGTATACTATTCCTGTACTATGTAAAACATTCCATATTATATTATACCCTGTCCATATAATATTATGTCCTGTCCTAGAGAAAATAATTATTTTAATCCAATTGCTCTAACACCACATGAAAACTTGGTTCAGTATCTCAATCAGTCAGTAAAGTCATATCATTTGCTAATAAACAAGAATGAACTAGAAAAGATGCACTAGTTATCCTTACTTACCTGATTTCAAACTAAGGACAAACACAAAACATATGCTAGAGTAATTTTCCTTGACGTTTCTTTAGCTTTTATCACAATCCACCCATAAATTATATCATCAACTCATATCCGAAATCTTGGTACAATTAATTCATTACAAGAAGGTGGCTGCAAGTTAAAGTTAATAAAGGTAATAACTAAGTGTGGAGTGCTCTATGGTTTTGTAAGTTCAGATCGTAAGTGTAAGTTGTTGTGTAAGAGAAGATTGTAAATTCTCTATACAAATGATTATATTGCCAGTGGACCAAGCCAATTACCAATCAAATTTTCGGATGAATTTATCTTACTTTCTCTGATGAATGATAATGATATACTCATCAATTTAGCTGCACCTGTTTATTAAGATCATGAACAGGATAGGAGACAAAATGCACCCTTGGCAGAGTCTGATGCCCAGCTTGAAAAGGCCTGACATAACACCAAGAATGTGGACACAACATTGCTCCACAAATTTGGACTGGATGTCACCCAGCAGCAACCCTGGTGCCTGATACTCCTGTAGCACCTTCCATAAAATACCCTAGGGAACACTGTCGTAAGCCTTCTCCATGTGCATAAAACATGTTGTGACAGGGGTGGGAAACTACCTTGGCATGGCATTGTGGCAAATTCTCATGTGTCTGTTTGAGGATAAAGACTTGGTCTACTGTTCCATGGCCAGTATGGAATCTGCATTTTAACTCCTGTCTTTGAGGTTCAGTGGTCTCCTTTCTAGCTCACTTTCCCTGGGTGGCTCTCTCTGTAGTTGAAACACACCCTCTGGACCCCATTTTTAAAAAATGGAGACCTCTACCCCAGTTTGCCAATCCAGAAGTATTGGCCCCACCATCCACTTAACATTGAAGAGGCGTGTTAACCACGATACTCCAACAATGTACAGTGCCTCAACATTTCTCCTCTCCGTTCCTGCAGCCCTACCTCTACGGATCTGTTTAATCATCTCAGTACACAGAAAGAGACTTAATCCCAACACAGGCTACCACTAGCACTGCGTCCTGAAAGGTGAGATATTTTCAGTTTCCTCACCCCTGCTGAGAACAGCCTCGGCAACATCTGGACATCCCCCCCAAGTCATGAAACAGTTTGCAAGAAGATCTTGAAGGTTCCCTGATAGTCAATTTCCACAGCCTCTGTGAACACCTCCTATACCTTGGCATTTGGTTTAGTGACCTTCGCAGCTGCAAACCTCTTGGCCTGTCAGCCAAATCCGGAGAACCCCCTACCCAAGCAATGCACAGAAAGCTTTCTTATTTGAATTGGTAGTTTCCCTCACCACTGTTCTGCTCTGATGCCCCAATTCTATATCATAACAGTGCAGATACTGTGATGGAATAGTGTGATCAGAATACCTGAATATTAAATACTACAAAAACTAAATTGTCTTTGGTCTCAAACAGAATAAATATCCTTACCTGGTCATAACTAGTCCATTAAGCAAGGTACATCCTATAAATATTTGGGAATATGTTGACTGTTTTTGAAATACAGAATTTACTTTCTTTGTAGAGGGTTATAGGGTTTTGGTGCCAATAGCCAGATTTTGTCAATTTTTTTTTCAGTTTCATGATACAATGTGTTATGCTGTATGGAATACCAAAGTGTAACAGTCTTTCTGTGCAACAAAACCCCAAGATGTTCAGATTCTTGAGAATGTGTTCTAAAACAGTGCAGCAGCCACTTCAGCAAAGTTATCAAACTGCTTACATTAAGAGTATGTTGAGACCAGGTGTTAGTATCTCCTCTGATCACTTGCATGTTCTGTATAAAGAATACTGTTACAAATAAGTGGGTTGCAAAAATAGTGAATCCGTGAATAGTGAAGTCACACGATTTACATACATCAAGTATGTGAAATAAGACAACATATTTTCTCATAAGCTGGCTGACATATTTTCTCATAAAGGCACGGCTTTTGAAAACGGATAGTAAAGGGAAATAAGCATCAGAAGAAAGTGTGGAAAGTATCTTTATTTGAGGACCTGATGTTCTTTCAGTAAAATGGAAATTGAAACTCATCCATATCTGACCTTGAAGTGAGAGCAGAATTGGGTCATTTAGTTTCACTGTGGAAATAGATGGAATAAAGGTATTTTTCCTAGTGGCAGTCTGTTTCTCCACCTTTAGTAACTTTTTTGTTACTTTTTGTTACTTTATGGCCGTTGTCTTATTCCTATAGCTAGGATCACACCTTTCCCAGTGGGCAAAAGATGTATAATATACAGTGGTGTGAAAAAGTGTTTGCCCCCTTCCTGATTTCTTATTGTTTTGCATGTTTGTCACACTGAAATGTTTCAGATCATCAAACAAATTGAAATATTAGACAAAGATAACACAAGTAAACACAAAATGCAGTTTTTAAATGAAGGTTTTTATTATTAAGGGAAAAAAAAACCTACGTGGCCCTGTGTGAAAAAGTGATTGCCCCCTAAACCTAATAACTGGTTGGGCCACCCTTAGCAGCAACAACTGCAATCAAGCGTTTGCGATAACTGGCAATGAGTCTTTTACAGTGCTGTGGAGGAATTTTGGCCCACTCATCTTTGTAGAATTGTTGTAATTCAGCCACATTGGAGGGTTTTCGAGCCTTAACCGCTTTATTAAGGTCATGCCACAATATCTCAATCGGATTCAGGTCAGGACTTTGACTAGGCCACT
Source organism: Lepisosteus platostomus (assembly GCF_059453375.1). Lineage (NCBI taxonomy): Eukaryota > Metazoa > Chordata > Actinopteri > Semionotiformes > Lepisosteidae > Lepisosteus > Lepisosteus platostomus. The sequence goes on from NC_142623.1 coordinate 24,477,599, forward strand.
CCAAAGTCTTCATTTTGTTTTTCTTAAGCCATTCAGAGGTGGACTTGCTGGTGTGTTTTGGATCATTGTCCTGCTGCAGAACCCAAGTGCGCTTCAGCTTGAGGTCATGAACAGATGGCCGGACATTCTCCTTCAGGATTTTTTGGTAGACAGCAGAATTCATGGTTCCATTTACCACAGCAAGTCTTCCAGGTCCTGAAGCAGCAAAACAGCCCCAGACCATCACACTACCACCACCATATTTCACTGTTAGTATAATGTTCCTTTTCTAAAATGCTGTGTTACTTTTACGCCTAGATGTAATGGGACACACACCTTCCAAAAAGTTCAACTTTTGTCTCGTCAGTCCACAGAGTATTTTCCCAAAAGTCTTGGGGATCATCAAGATGTTTTCTGGCAAAACCGAGACGAGCCTTTATGTTTTTTTTGCTCAGCAGTGGTTTTCATCTTGGAACTCTGCCATGCAGGTAATTTTTGCCCAGTCTCTTTCTTATGGTTGAGTCATGAACACTGACCTTAACTGAGGCAAGTGAAGCCTGCAGTTCTTTGGATGTTGTTGTGGGGTTTTTTGTGACCTCTTGGATGAATCGTCGCTGCGCTCTTGGGGTAATTTTGGTCGGCCGGACACTCCTGGGAAGGTTCACCACTGTTCCATGTTTTCACCATTTGTGGATAATGGCTCTCACTGTGGTTCGCTGGAGTCCCAAAGCTTTAGAAATGGCTTTATAACCTTTTACAGACTGATAAATCTCAATTACTCTGTTTCTCATTTGTTCCTGAATTTCTTTGGATCGCAGCATGATGTCTAGCTTTTGAGGATCTTTTGGTCTACTTCACTTTGTCAGGCAGGTCCTATTTAAGTGATTTCTTGATTGATAACAGGTGTGGCAGTAATCAGGCCTGGGTTTGGCTAGAGAAATTGAACTCAGCTTTCCAAAGATGTGATAAACCACAGTTGATTTATGTTTTAACAGGGGTGGCAATCACTTTTTCACACAGGGCCATGTAGGTTTGGATTTTTTTTCCCCTTTATAATAAAAACCTTCATTTAAAAACTGCATTTTGTGTTTACTTGTGTTATCTTTGTCTAATATTTCAATTTGTTTGATGATCTGAAACATTTCAGTGTGACAAACATGCAAAACAATAAGACATCAGGAAGGGGGCAAACACTTTTTCACACCACTGTACATCTATTAAATGCATACCTTAGACGTATAAATGTGGTCCGTAATCGGTCTAGAATTAAATTCTAATATACGTATATCTTTATACATCAATTATACATCTATGATTATATGTTCATTATACATAAATGGCTGAAGTTCTATTATACGGATAACTTTAGAGGACTATTATACATATATGGTTGGAGTTCTATTATACAGATAACTTTAGAGGACTATTATACATATATTATGCATCAAAGGTTTTACAGGTGTAGTAAACTAGTACATCTAGCCAATGATTTGGTTTAGAAATTTATTCTGAAAATTGACAATCATTCACACCTGAAAGATATGTAGTTAAAATTATACATTATATACATGTATATGTAATCAACATATGGCTAATCATCATAAAAAAACACAACTGGTAAACTTCAGCTACAAATTCTAGTAACATGGCAATATATATAAAGTAAAGACAAACACAAACTACTTACATGAATACGCTAATAACTCAAAAACACATTTCGATTCAAATATAAGTTTCAAAATTGACAACTTCTATATCTCCAAGAAAATATTATTACAATGTGAAGTTAAGACAATTTTTACTGTTCACCATTTGCAAAGCCCTGTCTAATTGTCCTAACAGAACCACCAACTTATCATCTTCAGTGTCCAAACTTCCAGGCCCCCTGCCTTGCATACGCATTGTGTGCTCCTTTATTTCTTTTTCTGTTGCTGTTGGGTGGGACTTCAGCTCCACAGCTAGGAGAAAATTTAAGAATATTAGTACTCAGATAAATGATCATTAATCTCTTCTTGAATATAAACTAAAAAAATAACCATTAAGGTTTACTAAGCTCAAAGCTTAATCAATGTATTAATAATAATAATAATAATTGCTTACACTTATATATCCTTTTCTGAACATTCCACTCAAAACACTTTACAGGTAATGGGGACTCCCCTCCACCAATGTGCAGCATCCACCTGGATGATGCAACGGCAGCCATAGTGCACCAGAATGCTCACCACACATCAGCTATCATTTGGGAGGAGAGCGGAGTAATGTAGCCAATTCATAGAGGGGGATTATTAGGAGGCCATGATTGGTAAGGGCCAATTGGAAACTTGGCCAGGACACCGGGGTTACACCCCTACTCTTTTCGAGAAGCACCCTGGGATTTTTAATGACCACAGAGAGTCAGGACCTCGGTTTTACATCTCATCCGAAGGACGGCGCCTGTTTACAGTATAGTGTCCCCGTCACTATACTGGGGCATTAGAACCCACATGGACCGCAGGATGAGCACCCCCTGCTGGCCCCACTAACACCTCTTCAAGCAGCAACCTTAGTTTTTCCCAGGAGGTCTCCCATCCAGGTACTGACCAGGCTCACACCTGCTTAGCTTCAGTGGGTTGCCAGTTGTGAGTTACAGGGTGATATGGTTGCTGTCAAGAGTACATTTAATTGCTCTAGAAAGATTTGTCTCCCAGGCACCTCTTTTGTCGTTGATCTTTCCGGTTTGTGCCAGCAAAGTTGAATTCCATCATCAGTTCATTTGTCTTAAGTCTAAAAACCAAATTATCACTGAGCTTAGACATTTTTCAAGCGAGTTTCCCCTCAACGTTTATTTACTCAAATATTTAGGATCGAATGTACTACTGTAATACAATTTTGCAGTTTTACACCTTGATCAAATTCAGTGGTTAACACATAGGTATCTATAAGCTCAATTTTGTGGATATTTTAACTTGATCAAATTAAAAATGTGATGTAAAAACATTTAAAAAATCAATAATCAATACCTTGGCAACACTGTGAACACACTCTGACATCACTGCCACCTACTCTCCGAAGTTGGTTTATCTGGAAATAATATTATATTAGAAATAATATTAGAAGCTATTTTTACTACTGGATCTTCATTAATCAACTAATCAGACATACACATTACACAAGACCATTCAATGGAACGAACACATTTTCACATATTAACTGCACTTTTCTGCAGTAATTGCTAAGTCTTAGAATACAAAGTGACCATATTTCAAAGTTCAAAAGTAGTAGTAACTTTTTAGAACATTAAACTTTATGCAAAACACTTTATTTTGGCATTAAAAGATAAGCAATATTATACATTATAAACTAAAATTAAGGAAGTATGCCAGAGATGGATCCTATTAATCAGGTGTAGGCTGTCAAATTATGACCTATCTGTAACCTAGTATACTAGTAGTGAATATTTTCTACACCACAGAGAGAATATAATATCATACCAGCAGCAAGGACTCGCTCTTGTGTACAGAACTCATCCATTGTGCTCAGCCTCTTGATGTGGAATTTGGAGTCTAACGGTTCTGTACACCTTCCCACATGCCTCAGTTCATCTCTGATCTCTATCAGGAGACTCAATACCCGGTTCTGAAACTCTGAAATCATTCACATTTTGTATCAGCATTTGAAAGGAATAAGGTCAGGATTTTCTTACACTATTGTTATATTAGCATTACTGTAGTGTTGTTAATGTGCTACATGCAATTTATAATCTTAAAATTCCCACATTTGTAGTTGATTTTGTGTGATCTTCATCTTCACACTATTTTATGTGCCATGTATTGCTTATTCACGTACTATTTTTAATCAAAATAATATTAAGTAAGATCTGTATGTATTCAGATAGTATTATTATTATTTATACTTACTCGTCAAAAGAGGATTGCTGAGATTTTTGCAGATTTCTTCTTAGTTGAAAAACGTGACAGTATTTAACCAAAACATTACTTTATTAACTCTTTACAATTTCTTGCATTAGGATTTTGTCTTTTCGCATACCCCAGCTTGCTGTCCATGAGACACACAGACAGGGTCAGAGCGCAGGGTCTGCCATTGTACAGCGCCCCTGGAGCAGTTGGGGTTAAGGGCCTTGCTCAGGGGCCCAACGGAGTAAGATTTCTCCACTGACCGCGGGATTTGAATCGGCAACCTTCCAGCCACAGGCACAGCCATTTGCCCAGGCCGCCATCTGGAACTGGGCCTCAGACATTTGCCATGGGATCTCCCCATTATAACGGCTCGGTCTCACCAGCGCAGGCTGGAGCAGGGGTGGCGGGCTGGACCACGCTGGTCAGGCGTTTTATTCCTGCCACATGGCCTGAGGCGACCCGGGAAAGGGCCCCCCTTCCGCTGAGTAGGTCACTGTGGAGTAGCCCTGATAAGGGCTGTGGCCACTGGCGGTGCTGATGGGTTGTCCCAGCCCCGGGCGGCTGCTGCTCGCCCCCAAAAGGCGCTTTAGGGGGTCACTCGGCTGCTGGGGGAACCGGCGCTTCTCTGTCCGACATCATCGGCCTTTCACTGTCCATCCTCCCGCTTCTGACACTAATGTAATGAATTTGGGTCCGTTGAGGACGAACACAGAGACTCAAACTTGTGGAGTTAAAAACTGCTCTTTATTTCTTCTCCGTCACCACCCGCCAGCAGCACTCCCGCTCCCAGACGAGAGAGAGACACAAGACAAGCCAGCCAAGAGCGCAGGCCCGAGAGAGAGAGAGAGAGAGAGAGGACCAAGGGGTGCGGAACCAGGGAACTATTTACATGGAAAACGGGCGATCTCCCCAGACTGTACGCCCGTTTCACTGTTACCTGGATACCTCTTGGGGGATATCCTCTATATCCTCTTGGGGGGAATATCCTCTTGGGGGATATTCGAACAACAAGTGATTATCAGACGATCTGTCAAAGTGCAATGAAATATTATATGCTGGACAGTATGCTTCTCAAAGTGCTTTATGGGATAACAACAATAACAACAACAAGTTTACAAGTCCTGGGAGGAAGAATATCATCAATATTAATAATAATAATAAACTTTATTTTATATAGCTCCTTTAAAGGTGGCTTTTTTTTTTTAAAAAGCATTTTTTAAATGCATTTGCATTTGCACACAGAGCAGTGTTTACTTGAACATGGAGATGCCATACTGAATAATTCCTGCACAACACCATTGCAGCGGAATTTGCATCGTTTGGCAGGGCTATGATTCATACAAGTGGTGGTGGATTTGGAGACAAAATGTATTTACATTGGGTTGCTATAAGTGGAGCACTAATAAGCCCAAAGCTCTACTTATTATTTTACAAGAAAATGCACCTGACAAGCTGGACAGAATGCTTCTTAAAGCGCTTTACAGGATAACAACAACAATGACAACAACAATTTACAAGTTCTGGGAGGAAAAATATGATCAATATTAATAATAATAATAATAATAATAATAATAATAAAACTTTATTTTATATAGAGCCTTTAAAGGTGGCTACTCAAAGCGCTTTACAGGATAACAACCGAAGAAACAACAGTGGCTGGGGGTTGAAAATACCTGTGAAACCGGTTTGTCCACAATGTACTGTAGACACAGAGACTCAGTAGCAAAAGCAATTAACAATATCAAAAAAGCAATATTATGGACAAACAATTGACTTTTTTTTTTTTAAATGAGAGGCCACGACCACTCTAATCTCTCCGTCTGTGTTCTCAAAGACGGTTTTCCGAACTCATACATCAGAAAGACCACCGAAACTAAAATTATTCTGCAGCTAAGATCACACATTCTCCCTTCCCTTAACGACAGACTACTGTTCTTTTAAATTTTCTCCATTCATTGGAAGTTTCATTTCAAACCTCTCTGCACCCATTCTGACTTCACACCTCTTGACTGGCCTCTCTTTCTGTCCACTGCTCCCGCCTCTCACTCCTCCTCCCTCCCAACCTTTGTTCTCCCGCTACTTTACCTTTGCCTACTGCCCTGTCTCTCTCACACCTGAAGAAGGCTCCATGGCCGAAACGTTGTATTCTCTTTCTTCTTTTTTTCAGCATGGAATAAACCTATTACTTGTTCCTTTGCAGCCTACGCATGCTGACGCAGCTACCCACCTGAACTACTAAACCTATTACTTGTTCTTTAGCAGTCTACGCATGCTGATGCAGTTACCCACCTAAACTACTTCAACCTACAGATGCAGCCATTCAAAATGGGTGAGGTATTTCGCGGCATACCCCGGTGGGCGTGTCGCGGTGTCACGCGGTATCACGTGGTGTCACGTATCATTTGAGGCTCTGCCGGAAACTATACGGCGTTGCCTTGTAAAACCGCCAGGGGGAGCTTAACCTCTCATGTACAGCATTTGAGCCTTTAATTTTGAACTGTGTATTACAGCATGTTAATCATCAGTCATTAAAATGTTTGGTATATTTTATGAAAGCAAGATTGCTCAGTTGGACAAAAGTACACAACCTACCTTTATCAGAAATATTTATACATCAAAGCCTTTACTGAAGATATTACTAATAGTATTAATAATGGATGACTTTGGACAAGCTGTATACTTGGAAAAATACACACCGGTATTCCATTTCTCCCTAAACATTGTAAGCTTCGAAGTCTTTAACTAACGTGATACCGGAGTCAACAAGCATACTTTTAGAATTTGATTAAAAGGGAATATAATATGGAATCGCGTATCTCAAGAATTTAATAACGGTATGATTATATCCGTGTACTGCGGCAGGGCTGTGTAGGGCTGTTTCGCCTGCCTGTTCATGCGAGCTGTCTTGTAGCCTACTGGTCTAGGTGCATGACTACCAACTGGCAGGTTGTGTGTTCGAATCCAGCTGGTGCTGGACTTTTCATTTTTATTTATTTATTTTTTAATCGCGTAACATAAACATATTACCGTATGCAAACTGTACTGTATGTATATTTAATGTCTTAACTGTGCCCGTTTAAGTATTGAATATTCATATCTAATTTTACCACTGAAGGGAAATCTTAGTAGCTGAGCATAAAAAAATAGGAGCATACTGTAACGCGTGTGAAGGCCATAAACGATATTAATTTTGGAACATAAACATACAGTATATGGCTGGTCTCGGTACTTTAAAGAAAAAAATACACACCAGTATTCCATTTCTCCCTAAACATTGTAAGCTTCGAATTCTTTAACTAACGCGCCAGACCACACAACTGTCAGCGCACCTCACCGTGCCCGGCCACCACTGCATCACACAGCTGCCAGCGCACCTCACCGTGTCAGGCCACCACCGAGTCACACCACACAGCTGCCAGAGCACTTCACCATGCCAGGCCACCACTGCGTCACACCACACAGCTGCCAGCGCACTTCACCGTGCCAGGCCACCACTGCGTCACACCACACAGCTGCCAGCGCACCTCACGGTGCCAGGCCACCACTGCATCACCCACCTGCCAGCGCACCTCACCGTGCCCGGCCACCACTGCATCACACAGCTGCCAGCGCACTTCACCGTGCCATGCCACAACTGCGCCGCACCACACAGCTGTCAGCGCACCTCACCGTGCCAGGCCTCCACTGCGTCACATAGCTGCAAGCGCACCTCACCGTGCCAGGCCACCACTGCATCATACAGCTGCCAGGGCACCTCACCGTGTCAGGCCACCACTGCGTCACACCACACAGCTGCCAGCGCACCTCACCATACCAGGCCACCACTGCGTCACACCACACAGCTGCCAGCGCACTTCACCGTGCCAGGCCACCACTGCGTCACACCACACAGCTGCCAGCGCACCTCATGGTGCCAGGCCACCACTGCATCACCCACCTGCCAGTGCACCTCACCGTGCCCGGCCACCACTGCATCACACAGCTGCCAGCGCACTTCACCGTGCCATGCCACAACTGCGCCGCACCACACAGCTGTCAGCGCACCTCACCGTGCCAGGCCACCACTGCGTCACATAGCTGCAAGCGCACCTCACCGTGCCAGGCCACCACTGCATCATACAGCTGCCAGGGCACCTCACTGTGTCAGGCCACCACTGCGTCACACCACACAGCTGCCAGCGCACCTCACCATACCAGGCCACCACTGCGTCACAACACACAGCTGCCAGCGCACTTCACCGTGCCAGGCCACCACTGCGTCACACCACACAGCTGCCAGCGCACCTCACCGTACCAGGCCACCACTGCGTCACACCACACAGCTGCCAGCGCACTTCACCGTGCCAGCCCACCACTGCGTCACACCACACAGCTGCCAGCGCACCTCACGGTGCCAGGCCACCACTGCATCACCCACCTGCCAGCGCACCTCACCGTGCCCAGCCACCACTGCATCACACAGCTGCCAGCGCACTTCACCGTGCCAGGCCATAACTGCGTCACACCACACAGCTGCCAGCGCACCTCACGATGCCAGGCCACCACTGCATCACCCACCTGCCAGCGCACCTCACCGTGCCCGGCCACCACTGCATCACACAGCTGCCAGCGCACTTCACTGTGCCAGGCCACAACTGCGCCACACCACACAGCTGTCAGCGCACCTCACAGTGCCAGGCCACCACTGCATCACATAGCTGCAAGCGCACCTCACCGTGCCCGGCCACCACTGCATCACACAGCTGTCAGCGCACTTCACCGTGCCAGGCCACAACTGCGCCACACCACACAGCTGTCAGCGCACCTCACCGTGCCAGGCCACCACTGCATCACACAGCTGCCAGCGCACCTCACCGTGCCAGGCCACCACTGCGTCACAACACACAGCTGCCAGTGCACCTCTACATACCCGACCACCACTGCATCACACAGCTGCCAGCGCACCTCACCGTGCCAGGCCACCACTGCGTCACATAGCTGCAAGCGCACCTCACCGTGCCAGGCCACCACTGCATCATACAGCTGCCAGGGCACCTCACCGTGTCAGGCCACCACTGCGTCACACATATTTCAGCGCCATATATTTCATGGATATTATGGAATATAATGGATGGATATCTTAGTTATCTTTCTAGTTCACAGGTTTGCATGCATAATTTAATTTTGAAAGCCACTGAGACATCAGGTACTACTGTTGTATTTATGAAAAAGAAACAAAACAAAAAACATACTAACAACTGTGCCATCCTACTCCTTAGTTAATACATTTTATTATTCATAAACAGTTAACATTGTTAGCAAAATATTTTGAATTATATTTAACCCTATTTTTTCTTTAGTTTTGTATTTAACTTATTATATGATAGTCAGACTTGTATATAATGTATATTTGAACAATGAAAATATATTTTTGCAAGATTTTACATTAAGCACTTAAAATTAATATGGTTAATAATAGTAAACTGTAACATGCTGTAACAAGATCGGTTAAACTGCGAAGAAAATGCTTTCAGAGAAAATGTTTCAGGTGTGAAGAACATAGATCTCCAATGCAATTTCAACCAAACCTGTTCCCACACACCCTGCCCCCACTACCATTAGAATATGCACAAACATTTTAGCGTTTCATTCTGAGCAGAAGACCCTCACACCTGAAGAGTGCTGGCTGTGACGAATTAAACCGGTTTTACAGGTTTCAATCACAGACCATGTGACATGGGAGTCAGGAAACTACAGTAACACCGTATTTGATAACGCTATAAAAATGCTATAAAATAATGTGACTTGGCACAGAACAAGTTTACAGCACAGTACAAAAATAAATGCTGACCATGACTTTAGAAGCATAAATTGCCTTACACTCAATTTAAACACAAGCTGTCTTTAGCCCTCTAAGCTGGTTCATACAGAAATGTAGAGATCCAGGCTCAGAACACACAGCTTCATTAGCGAATACATATGCAGGACAACTAGAGAAGACGTTTTACAGAGGATGGATTTTTAGAAACATCCCATCAGACATCCCATCATATTCACAACGTGAAATCTAGAAAATAATATTACGTAACCAAAATCCGCAATATGGAAACAGAACCTGTGTAATTGTTGATAGATGATGTACTCGTAACATTTTTTCAAGACGAACTACAACATTTAAAAAATGACTTGTATGTACTTGATATCTCTAATCAATCCACGGGTCCCAGCACAAAACGAAACTAAAACGCATACCGTTTCGCTCTTCTTATTAGTTGCTCAAAAGTAATTTGACCGTATGAAATGCATAATATAAACCTAGAAACATATACGTGAGCAGTACTTAAGCACTGTAGTATCGGTGTTAAGACATACCTCTCAAATACTGTAAATCAAGTTAAAAATATCTCAAGACCGATTCTGGTCATAATGAAACCATGTTTCGTGTATGTTTTCTTTTTCATCTTGAAATAACTCATTTCTAAATACCTTTTTCACTGTTAACATCTTGCAGCAACTCTGCAACAAAATATACACTCTGACAGTTCATCCTGCTACCAACATTAAATAAAACAAATCTTAAGATTTCTATATTTATGTCTTTATTTAGTGGTTTCATTAGTGACAAAGGCTAAACTTTCTTGGAAAAATGTATTTTATGTGTTGCGGAAAAAACTGACTTGCTTTAACAAATAAAAAGCAAAATATGTTTACAAATCCTTTCACCTGGCATTTTCGTAGTTAGAAATTATGGAACGCTCTGTTAAAAGCAAGGGAGTTTTTATGTCCGTTGCAGTTCTTTTGCAGCATGAATATAATTATATCGTTATTAATTTCTTGAGATACGCGATTCCATATTATATTCCCTTTTAATCAAATTCTAAAAGTATGCTTGTTGACTCCAGTATCACGTTAGTTAAAGACTTCGAAGCTTACAATGTTTAGGGAGAAATGGAATACTGGTGTGTATTTTTTTCTTTAAAGTACCGAGACCAGCCATATACTGTATGTTTATGTTCCAAAATTAATATCGTTTATGGCCTTCACACGCGTTACAGTATGCTCCTATTCTTTTTATGCTCAGCTACTAAGATTTCCCTTCAGTGGTAAAATTCAATATCTACAACGGGCACAGTAAAGACGTTTACAGTAAGTCTTTCTACGACAGACCAACGGACCACGAGTGCCCCTGTCGGTCAACCAATCACGCACCGCGGTACCCCGTGTCATCTTACCTGCGGTACGTGTCTGTACCGCTCACTTTGAATGGCTGCATCTGTACATCTGCTGCGACCCATTATGCCTTCCTCCAAATCTTTTTCTAGATCTCTTTGTCATTCCTTCTCTTCCTACTTGGGTCACTTGCCCCCCTCTCTTACTAAACCAGCTTTCTGTCTCTTCACAGCGATCTGTTCCAAGACCAGGCTTTCTAGCCACCTTCTATTCCTTTACAGATGTCATTGACATAATCTCATTCCTAAAGGATTTTCAGATCCTTTCAGACAACATCAAAGAGTTCAGCTTCACATCATCTTCCCTTTATAACTAACCTCATCAGATCTCTCAACTCCAAACTCTACCAGTTTCTAACTACAGAGAAGGATAAAAAACTCAGTCATCTTCTACAGAAGAAAACCATCAACACCCCTAACACTTCCACCAATCCTAACCTTGTTGTCACTATACCTTCTGACCTTTCCCTTTCACAGGATGAGCGATCCCTCCTCAGCAAAGGCCTTAGTTTTGTACCAGTTCCCAGGAAGCTGGATATTCCCCAGACCCAAGTCGACCTCAACTGCTTTTACTGCAGGATCCGGCTCAGAGCACATTTTGCTGACGATTCCTCCTCACAGGCAGCTGACAACAATCCGAGTATTGATGTCATTAACAATATTAATCCCAAACAGAGCTGTTGGACTCCCCCCTCCAGCCGTTTTTCACCAGTCGATTATTTCATTAACCAATGCAGCAATCAAGCTCCCAAGACACTCTCTATACCCAGTAAACACAGGTCTAACCTAACCCAAGGAGAAATCCAGGCACTCCAGTCTCTCCGCAACAGGGATGATATCGTCATCAAACCAGCGGACAGAGGAGGCGCTGTTGTGGTGTGGCGTATAGACCTATATATTTTCGAAGCCTCTAGACAACTAACCGACACTTCTGTCTACCTCCCTCACTAACAGGACCCTGCCACTGACTACGAAAAGGAAATGGTATCCACCATTTCCCTTCTTATCAGCAGTAAGGATATCCCCCAGGAGGCAAACTGGCTCATCATTGAACATCTCCAGGTATCTCAATTTTACCTCCTCCCCAAAATCCACAAACCAGACACCCCTGGACGCCCCATCGTATCAGCATGCAACTGTCCAACATCTTACATCTCAGCCTATCTCTACAGCCTTATTAGACCTCTGGTTGAAGGTCTTCCCTCATACTGTACATCAAGGACACCAACCACGTGCTCCAACTTTTTAATGATTTTCAATTTCAGGGCCCCACTGGACAAATGCACAGTGCTTGATCAACTCTCCCACACCCAAGTACGACTTGCAGAGCTGGTTCTCACACTGAACGCTTTCTCATTCAATAACCTTTTTTATCAACAGGTTAGAGGAGTCACCGTGGGCACCAGAATGGGACCCACCTATGCCAATATTTTTGTGCTGGGTAGAAGAACGCTTCTTCACTTCCTTCACTGGCTTTGTCCCTGACCTCTACAAACGATACATTGATGACTGCGTCCGTGCTGCCACATGCTCTAATGACCAGCTTGAGCACTTTTGCATCATTTCTACCCATCCCTCAAATATACAGTTAACATATCTTCCTCTACTCTTCCATTTCCAGACATCAACTTCTACATTAACTACCCCTGACTGTCTACTTCAGTCTATTACAAACATATTGATTCACAGAGCTATCTCCTGTACAGCTCATTTCACCCCAAACACACTAAAAACTCTCTCCCTTTTTCAAAGTTCCTTCGGCTACGACAACTCTGCAGCAACAACACAATTGGTTTCCAGAACCAAGCCCTCAAAATGTAATCTTTTTTCATCAACAGAGGATACCCTAACAGTGTTTTTGACAGGGCCCTTGCCTGACCCAAAAACATACCTCGGACCATCAACTCAAGCAGGAACTCCCGCCGTAACAACTGCATTCTTTTGGTGCTTCCCTACCACCCCAACACACTTTCTATCACCAGGACTATTAACGACAACTTTTTAAATCCTCTTTTCTGACCACCCCATCATCTCATATCGCCGACCACCTAATCTGCGTAACGTTTTTGTTCACAGCTCCCTTGAGTGCCCTCAGCAACCATCCACTCCAGACACTTTCCCTTGCAACAGACTGCTGTATCACCTGCAAGTACATATCTAACACCAAACTCATTCAAGGCCCCTCAGGACAATTCTGGATCACTCAGATGACATCTTGTACCTCTAGCAACCTTATTTACTGTATCTCTTGCAGTAAATGCCCAGCCATCTACATTGGGGAAACAGGAAGGAGACTTGGAGACCATTTCAGAGAACATTAGGGCTGTGAAGATTAAAGATTTCTCCAAGAATTGTTTCTCATTTCACCTCTGAAAGCCATGATCACACTAATCTCTCCGTATGTGTTCTCATAGATGGTTTTCCTAACTCCCACATCAGAAAGACTACTGAAACTAAAAGTATCCTGCAGCTAGGATCACACCTTTCCTCCTCTCTTAATAGCAGACTCATTTTCTTTTGAATTCTCTCTATTCATTGTTGGTTTCATTTCACACCTCTCCTCACCTATCCTGACTTCACACTATCTGATTGGCCACTCTGTCCGGCTCCCACCTCCGGCCCCTCCTCTCTCCCAGCTTTTGTTCTCCTATGCTACATTACCTTTTCTTACTGCCCTGTCTGTCTCACACCTGAAGAAGGCTCCACAGCGGAAATGTTGTGTTTTCTTTTTTTCAGCATGGAATAAACCTATTATTTGTTTCTTTGTTGTCTTATTCCTTTACCTTTCATTTTTTCCTTCACCATTCTAGTTCCCAGTGACAAAGCTAGTGTCTATTGTGCACTTTATTTTTTTATATTTTATGTTTTGGTAAATAATAAGAGGCCTGTAAAATATGGCCTAAGTTTGTCCAAGGTTATAGGCATTAAAATACTTCTAGTTAAGAAAGACAGATCAGTGCATATATTACTTGGTATGTAAAACTGTTAGATGGCATGGTGGCTCAGTGGTTAACATTGCTGTCTCACAGTGCTGGGGCCCTGAGGTCAAATCTCTGGGTGTTATCTGTATGGAAACTATATGTTCTCCTCATGTTTGTGTGGGTTTCCTCTTAGTGCTCCAATTTCCTCCCCACAGTCTAAACACATACTGGTGGGTTAACTAACTTCTGGGAACCCTGGCCCATATGTGAATGTGTGCACATCTGTGTGTCCCTTGACACTGTGGGTTTGTGTGGACTGGTGTCATGTCCAGAGTGTATCTTGCCTTGCACCTGTTTGATGAGATAGATTCTGGATCCCTGGCTATGTAGAATTTTTTCAGAGTGTATTTTATTAAAAGCTTCCTTTCTAAGTAGTTGATGAGTAAAAAAAACATTTACTAGATAGCTTATGCCCCCAGAAAGCTAAGCTTTAAGGTATATGTTTACATTAAATAAACAAAGCTAAGTAAACAGGATGTCAATGAATGACACAGAAATACTAGGAAATCTGTATTGCACAACAATAAATGTAAAATATGTTGCAATTGTGTTGCGATTTATGTACTGTTTTTATTTTTGCTTAAAACACAAGATGAAGAGCTTGAAATATAAATTCATATACATGAATATATATATATATGATATAAGAATTACAAGTGTTGAGAAAATGTGGTAGATGTCACTTTCTACCAATATCCGTTAAAGAATCTGCCATGGTGATTTTTTTCATTTTTCCATTAATCAATATGTAAAACACAAACAGAAAAAATTCAAGAATACTTTTCTTTAACTGACGTGACTGCACAGAAAAAAGTGTAAGATCCTATTGGAATATTCTCTAAGCAAACTCTGCTGTCATCTCATAAAAACCTCAAGGTAATTGACAGTTGCATTTTTTTTCACTTTCCATGATTTGGGCACAAATTCAAACTGCCAAGAGGGAGAAAGTTACATGTCATTTGGTTGGACGTTGCTAATGCATGTAGATCTATACCGCACAAATGTATTGCATTTGCCCTGAACCTCTTTTACATCCCAGAATACATGAATGGTAACCAACTACTTAATTGATTTGCTAATGTGCTTTGGGCTACAGGACTCAGGTTGGCGGCAACTTGAAGTGGAGTTCCATCTCTTCAATACAGTTCGTGGCAGCCTTTGAAATCATTCTGAAGCAAGGCAGGTGGTGGGAGGCACAAGGCAAACATCAGAGCAGAGGTTACCACCACTGTGAGCCTACATAGAATATCTCATGAGCTTGCTGAGGATGGCAGCATGCATAGCCAGATTGCTGAGGAGACTGGATGAGCTGATTTCTTGGGTGAGAATGAAGTTTAAGCCAAGTAAGTCCAGAATGACAAGATCTCCTTTTGGGTAGGTGGAGAACACATCCCCCGATTGCAGAGCAACCCATCTGGAGTCTTGGCAGATATTGTACAGCAGAGATGTTAGACAGAAAGATGGGAAAGTCCATTCTTCAACAGCTTTCAGCTGGCCCGGATAAAATCGATCAGAGCATTCCAGATCATTGCCTGGAAAGTACAAGTTATGGTGCTACCAGTTCACACTGTAGAAAAGAATAATGTGGCCACTGAAGATGTGTCAGATAACTCAGCAACAGTTAAAAAGATATATATAAGACATAAAAGCCAATACTTACATCCGAATGATGTCTCTCAGAAACAGGTATTCTTGGGAGGAACACTGTCCAGGATGAAATCCATAAGCCCAGGCAATAAGGAGGAGAAAAGCAGGCAATCATTGAACTGAGAAAGTTAAGCAACCAGAAAATTAGAGGTGTACTATAAATGCCCAGATGTATACTGGAAGAGGTTGGAGATGGTTATGGTCTGGTTTGTTATTGGAAATTAAGCATATCTTAATTTCATGTTGCTTTTGCTTGATGATTACACCCCCAGCAGGTCTTTCTGTATAAATCTTCAGATTTTATGCTGTGATTCACAATGAACTTATTTCCTGGGTTCATTCATATAATTTAAGTATTTAGGAATATACATAGACAGCATCCTGAGCTGAACTACTTGAGAGAGTTTGCTCCACCATTTCAGCAGCATTTGTATTTTTTACAAAGATTAAGAGTGTCTGGGGTTGGACAGAAAATTATGCTCCTCTTTAACCTTGTTGTAATTGTGAAAAATAACCTGTCCTGCCCAAACAGTAATGAAGGTTATGGGAGTGAAGCAGCACTCCTCTTTATAGACAGTTTTTTTTAACAATTCACGATTAGACAGGCAGAAAAATGATATCAGATCATTTTCATATTCTTAATTTTGAATATCAACTTCTTCCCGCTGGCAAGCGTTCTTACCTCTGGTATCCAAATGTGAATCAAATAGATACAAATATTAAGTTGTTCCTTTATGCAATTTCCCTCACGGGATCAATGAAGTATTTATCTATTAATTCAATTAATTCAAATAAATGGCAAGGGAAAATGCAATGTGCCTGTGTAAACTGATTATGCTGAAACAAACTACTTATGTACAATATTTCATGCCCATGTTGTGATGAGTTATGCAAGTGCATTAGATGTGAAGTATAATGTTTTTGTGATGTATTCAGATGGACAGAAGCACTGTGTGTCCTATATCTCCTCTGGTGGGCAATAAAGTTTATCTTTTGTAAGTTATAATTCACATCCTAAGTGTTATTTTTATTCAATATCATGGCAATCCCTCTGAAAATATACTGATGTTTCTTTTTTTTAAAGTTTAAAGCAGTACACATGCAAGATTCTGATAATCTACTTAGGTGAACCCATACACCTGTGAGGAGTCCTCCCTTTGTGTGCAGGTAAGCTGTCCTGTGTGTTGCTATACTTCCTGGGAGTAGGTAACCAGGAGTGTATGCCCCTCTGTTGTGCACCTTCCTGCTGATCCATTTTCTACATATCTTTTGTTCTATACTGAAGTCTGTATTGCAGACTTGGAATTACATTACACAGCTGGGTCTCTGTGTACCTGATGTTTGTGCCCTCTTACTGAAGTATTCTTGTTATTTCCTACAATCTTGTAGCATGCTCCTGTGTTATGCTGCAGCTTTTGTTAAGGAAAAAAGCGATACTTCCTGGGAGCATTAATATTAATACTTCATATTAAATCAAAATATATTAGTATTGAATTTTATTTTGCACTTTTTGCAGTTTAAACTTATTTTACTCTTAAAGTGTCCATTTCGACCATTTAATTTAAGTTTTGATTTAAAATATTCACTTTAAAATGTCTATCCATAATTTGTAATTCAACAAAAATGGACATCAGAATGTGGTAGATACGTTTGCAAGGAGCGGCAGTTCATCACAGGACACACATAGACATTTTGAAACACAGTTGTGACTCAATCCTTTCCTCAGAAAAAAGGAAGGAAATAAAATAATGTGCTGACTTTTGAGTATGTGCTGACACTGTTCCTGTATTACGGTTTAACATCAAAACTGTAAAAGAATGTTGACTGTCTGGATATCAGGTAGGAAAAAATAAAGTACATAATTTAATTACCAACAATACTAAATATACTTATTTATTTTTGTAAATCTCAAATAGACAAGTGCCTTCTTGAATAATTTCATAAGCATAAAATTGTTGGTACTATAAGAATTTATTTTATCCTTTTCTGTTTCTACCTCAGCTATTGTTGGCAGATTCTTCCTTGTTGACTGTAGTTGTCCAAGTGGATTTACTGATCTCTCTAATGGGACATGTACTGGTAAGATTTATTTTTTATTTTACTAAATAGTAAAATGTTAAGTTAAATAATCATATGAGATATAAATAATAATATAAAATGTTATTGTTTTATTGTTACTTAAACATTATTATTGTATGTAATATTTATTGCTTTAGCACTAATGATGCTAAATAACTATCACATACTACTGCAGTGTATCACTACTGCAGTTATGAACTTCATTCCTGGAGGACTGAAGTGTCTTCGTTGGTTAACTTGTCTTATTAATTAGATAATAGCCGAACTTCCCTCCAGTATAACAGCTATCAACAGGTACCATTCTTAGAAATCTTTTTAAGTTCTCATTTGTGGGGTACAATATATACACTGTCTTTGTGATGAAGGGTTGTTTCATTTCTTCAGTTCTTGATCTCCTATGAGGTCTTTTACTTTATACACTTGCACTATTTATTCACATTTTTCAAATCACTTACATCCAGTTCCATCATTAGCATGCATTACATAATAAACATGATTTTTATTCATTTTTTAGGATATTTAAACCTTGTACACTGGATGTTTTAGTGTTTATTTTGACTTTATCTTTATATTTACTCCATTGCATAGCTTGTGTTTCTTAAACCGTGTGATTCAAAACTGTTAGAGGTATGCTTCCTGCAAAGCTACATTTGTGAGTGACCTTCTTTTATTTGCTTTCTCATTCATTTGTTATTCATCAATTTTTGAGTTTCAGAACTTTCTTTATTCAGGAGAATGCATGTGAAATAAATTTCACCTGATACAGTGTCATTCTGAACTGTATCTGTTCATTATCAATGGATCAACCTGTTCAGACAGAAATAGCTGCAAGTTTAGGAAAATTGCCCCAGGTATGAGTGTGTGCATGTTTGTGTCTCTGTGTGCCCTGTGATTGACTAGCATCCAATTCAGGGTGTATCCTGCCTTGCGCCCTTTGCTTACCAGGATAGGCTCCAGTTCTCTTACAACTGTGTATTGGATAAAGCAGTAAGAAAATGGTTTGATAGATATAATTTTCATTCAGAGCAACAGAATATTAATATTTTCTTTCCAAATTTTGCATATGAGAAGAAGTATAGATGTGAAGAATCTCTTGTGAGGGAACCTTCCTAAGCGACTTTAATCTAAGTCTGCTCACTCAAAATCAGAAATGACTACATTTACACCACTGCTTCAATACAGTACTACTATTCTCTTGAAAATGTAAATTCCACCACACTTACACATCTTGCCAGAGACCTAGCTTGTGTCCATTCTACATTTGCAAAATAAAAAATAAATCGATACCTTTACTGTTGACATTTTGACTGTTGAACCTCCCTCATTTTTAATTCTTTTTTGTGCATTATTAACCATGTTTTCTACATGTTGAGGACTGATTACTATTTTTGTTGCTGTGGGGTTGCTAAACAGGTTTGACTGTGCCTGTGTTCAAGAGAGGGTCCTAAGTATAGAATGAAATTGAACATTTCCTGACTGAGCCCTGGGCAGTTAGCCCTACCCAAATCCAACATATCACTGGGACACTATCCCCTGGAGATGAGTCAAGTGTTAAAAGGGATTAAAAAAGACCTAGTCAGGGAAGAGAAGAAATATTTTGGAGAAGGAAGTAAAATGGGAGAGACTGCAGCAATTGGTCCCAGGGGGTCTACACTTGGACACCAGGGACTGGGAGTAGGGCAGGAAGACCCCAGAATTTTCTTCCATCCCTCTACAAAAAAATGGACTTGGGGACAAACAGGGTAGAGGGGGGGAAATGAGGGACATGTTGTTCAGGACACTAGGACAGAGAAGGATGCCGGTAACTTGACTATTTCGTCTCTGGGATATTAAATGTCATGCTAGGTTTCCTACTGGAGCTGGTTCAGGAGAATAATGCTGCTGGACTTTTTTTCTTTGACAATGGGACAAAGCAAGTGACCATATTGTACATGTTGTGAATACAGAACAGAAAGACTAGAAGATGGAGGAGAGAACCAAAAACTCCTTAGTAAGAGGGGTCCTCTAGGGGTCCAAGGTCAACTGGCTGCCCAACCCCTTTGGGCATGTTAACATAAAACGCAGTAGGCGTGGTGCATCATACTGCATTTTAATTGAGTTATGATAATAGTATCCGGAAGCACCTTGTAAAACCTTGTAAAACCACCAGGTGGTTAACAAAAAGCTTAACGTCTCATGTACAGCATTTGAGCATTTGAGCTGTCGCCTAAAAAACATCCACTTCCGAACCCCAGTGGCAGAGGGACATTCTTTTTCCAATTAAGAATTTAAGTTGTATACTCTTTAGACTTTGAATAATGTTAAACTGTATTACAACATGTTAAACATTAAAAAGTCAGTATGTTTTCAAAAAGCAAGATTACTTTTGAAAAAAGTACACAACCTCCCACTTTCATCATAAATAATTTAATTATTACTAAATATTTTACGCATCAAAGTCTTTTACTTGGTAACTTATTGGGTTCTGGTTTTAACATGCTTGTTCTAACATTATTAAGCTTATATTGCGTACTTCATAAGAAGTTATAATGTTTTATCCTTTTCTTAGAATACATAGAAAGAACACAACTTGCTTTTATTGTAAAATGATATATGTTGTAGTGATTTAACATCACTTGATAGTTATATGAATATGGAATTGTGTAACTAAGCAGCTAAAATATCACAGGTGGACATTTCGGAAACATGTTGACATTTTTTTCTTTTTAAAAAACTTTTCTTGTCCTTGTAGCAGTAATGGACAAAGTACTGCACCCAGTGGTTCAAAGCGCGATTGGAGAATTACTTTTGGTTTGTTTCTGATAAGGTGAAGACATACAAATAGTCCACTATTATAGCTTGTTGTTGGCTCTGGCTTAAATATGTGTATCTGGATAAATTAAGTGATGGTATTGTGATTAAGGATTTCTTTGCGAAATTAAACTAAACAAAGGAGGGAAGAAAGGTTATTTTTACAATTGGCACTCTGAGATTCTGACTGATGTAATTCCCCTCATTTAGCTGAAACAGCTAAAGAAATCATGCAGTAGTTAAAGTAAATGAACAAGTAATAGGTTTAAACCCATTTCTTGTTCCTCAACAGACTGCACATGTTGACGCAGCAACCTACCTGAAGTAGTTACAGTATATGTATTGGAAAGCGCTCTGTTTTATTAACAGAATCTCCAACTCAAACAAGTGTTGTACAGTGATATAGACGTGGGTAATGTCATCTCCATTAAACAATGTGCTTATCACGCAAATCCGCTAAACTAAAAATTAAACACAAGAAGAGTATTATTGGACTATGTTGTGAGGCTCTGGTGGAATTTCTCTGTAAACTGAAGAGTTATAGAGGAGACACGTTGTGTATCGCCTCTTTTTACACTTGTAAAAAAGAACATTCTACTCAGTGCGTGGTGCACTGTTATTTCAATCACCTGCTAATTCATTTCACACCACAGGAAGATAGGAGAATGTAATTGTACTGTATCTGTACAAAAAGTATGTCGCGTTTACAAAATTAAAGTGTTTAAAATGTTAATTAAAAAGTTTTTAAAAATTTAAAAACTTACACAATAATTCTAAGATGATCACAAGGAAGTGTATTGCATGTCTAATGGTCTAACCCCATTACCCCCATTTTGATTACAATCGCAAATGTGTGTATAATTAAATGCCTTTATTGATTCACAATCTGACAATGCAATGTCAAAAAATGACTCTGAAAAGTTACATGAAGCTTGAAATTATTATTATTAAATTAATACTGTTAATAATGACCAGACACATCATTATTGTTTCAGTGGTACATATACGATTTCATTTTAAGGCTTGAGGCGTCTGTTAAATTGCCCCACTGAATAAAGTGTTTTGAATTAAACCAGTAGAACAGCTGTTAAGCATACTGTAGTTTTTGTTAACACAAGACAACTTTGTCACCTTGAAAAAAATGACCGTGGGCACTTTTCCTCCACCTCCCCAACCGTATTCTACTTGTACATGAGAATATACTATAGGGGTATGTACGAGTAGAATAGGGTTAGGGGGGAAGGAAAAGTGCCCGCGGTCATTTTTAGTCACTGACAAAGTTGAATTGTCAGTATGCTTAAAAGCTGCTTGTAAGAGCAAGGTGACTTTCTGCTATCTAAACCATTTTTACAGCTTTTCAAGTCACGCAATGTTTGAGTTAGGCAGGAACACGTCATTGTATCTTATTTTATTGTTTCATTTTTTAAAATAAATATAAGGTAACCAGCAATGAAATGTCCTGTTTTTTCTTCACACTATTTCCATACTGTAGTTTGAGTTTTTGTGTAAGCTGTAAGTTCTTTTTATTTCTTAATTAAACATTTGAAACAGTTTAATTTTGTAAATGCAACTCGCATTCTTAAACCGTGATAAAGTTAGCTTGAAGTTCAAAAACGATTTTGGCACTTCTGTAGCGTTTTCACGAAACCTCCTAGAGTTGCGAGAACACTTGCTTTGTGTATAGTACATTGTGAATGTTTTCATAGCCTCCACTTTGTCGTTTATATGCCATTTGTTTTACCACTCACAAATATTCTTATGTCCATAGTGTAACACATACGGCCACCATTTGTTGTGAGAGCCGGCTTACCAGCGCGGTGACGTCACTGCCCTTCCCTGTGAAATAGCAGGGCCCGCAGCTGTCGGGCTGATAGAAGATTTCCCTTTATCTCAAGTGGCTGGGTCCCTGTTGAGTGATGCCAGAGGCCCGGGTTTGAGTCCCTATCGGTGGGGGGCTGATCTGAGGTGGCAGTGGTGAGGGTGCATACACAGAAAGCCTTCAAACTAAATACATTTTAAAGACCATGACTTGTAGAAATTTCCACAACCCCTACATAAACGTAAATCAGTGACCTAATTCTTTATTTCTGACACTCAGGGTTTTGAATTATGCCTAATTACGCACTATCTGGAACACTGGGGGACCGCTATATACATACATACGTTCACAACGCGAGAAATACTGCTCAATAGAGTTTCATGCGAAATATGACCATAGGAAGCAGAACAGGACAGTCTCCAATTATACAGTAAGCACGGGAATAAAGCTTTGTTTGATTTCTGAAACCCTTTCTTTATTTCCTGTTTTCATTCAGCAGGAAAATTCCCATTCTTGACTCAACAGCTTTTTAAAAACAGCACCCATCATGCTCAAATTATGATGTCCATGATTTTTTTACACAGAAGATTGACACAGCTTTGGGTTGTGAATCTCTCTTTCTCGTGGTTTTATTGAATGTGGCACTGTGCACTAGGATAGGGGGATGCTGTTCACAAGACAATAGCATTTAAACCACAGCACCCACAATGCTGCAAGTAAATATTTTACACACTAAGCAGGTCCTCTGATCTTTCTAAGCCTTGCTTTGGGTTGTGAATCCTTTTTTTAATTTTTTATAATGACTTTTTCAATATGGCACCATTAGACATGCAATACACTGGGATAGTGGGCTCTTCTTCATGACTCAATAGCTTTTTAAGCACAACACCCACAATGCTGCAACTAAGTATTTTACACACTAAACCTTTCCCAGCTTTGTTTGGGTTGTGAAACTTTTCTTTATTTTTTTATGATTTTTTAAGATAACGCTACAGGTAATACACTGGAATAGGAGGGTCTTCTTAATAACTCAAAAGCTCTTTAAGAATAACATTCACAACGCTGTAACCAACTGTTTTACACACTAGGTAGCCCCCCTCACCTTATACAACCTTGCTTTGGGTTGTGAAACTTTTTTTAATGATTTTTTCAATATCCACCTTTAGAGAGACAGTACATGGGGATAGGGGGGTGCTCTTCACAAGTCAATAGCTTTTCAAACATTCACAATGCTGCAACCAAGTGTTTTACACACTAGCCCACTGACCCATCACAACCATGCTTTGATATGTGAAGCCTTCCTTCAGATACCTGGCTATTTTTTCAGATACCTGGATATGTACATTTTGCAAACCCTGGTCTGATGATGGTATGGTATGCACAATGTCACATTGGTAGGTTTTGCAAGCAGGAAATGTAGTGATAGATTTGAAAGAAACAAAGCATAGTTCAGTGGAAGGACTATAAGTTTATCTGCAGGAGTATTGGTTCTGTAAACTAGGGAAAAAGAATCCAACAGCAATACAAAAAGGAAACACGGAAGTGTTTATCGATAAATCAAATCTTTTTTTTAATTCTTGTATTCCTTATTCTTTAAGTATGCAATGCAGTGTTCTATCCAGTAATATTAAAACAAAGGGGGGAAAACCATGTCTACAGGGATGATGTTAAAAACCATGTTGTTTTTGCATGCTGGAGCCAGAATTTTTTTTTATTTATTATTACAGAAAAGGATTGTGAAAGTACTCCAAAACGTGTTTCAGTTGTACAGACAGAACATAATTTCTTGCTGTAAAAAAAAGTCCATAGGCATAATTTGTTTGCTATGAATATTTTCCTAAAAAGGAATAAAAAAGCAATTTTCTTCAATAGCTTTGGCAAAATCTATGGATACTTTGCCCTTGATCTGTGAAGCTTTTAGATTCTTTGGGTCCTTTATACAGACCTCTCACCTCAAGGAGCACCCATTATTTAAAAGATTAAAAAAACTATAGCTTTCATAAAACTGTGAGAGTATCTTCATGCATTCTTCTTCATAGGACTTTACACTTACAGATGCAGCCATTCAAAATGCGCGGGCGATACCGCATTATTTACCGGTGCGCTGTACGCAGTCTACCGCGAGTTACCAGTAAATACCGCTAGTTACAGTAAATTCTCCTATAATACCGTAAGCAAAATAATAGTATCCGGAATTTCCGCAGGGTGGAGCTAATAAAGCTCAACCTCTCATGTTTGAGCTGTCGCCATCAAAGTCTTTAACGAAGATATTACTAATAGTATTAATAATGAATGACCTTGGACAAGCCGTAAGTGTAAACTCAAAGTATTGCCCTGGTCCACATTTTTTTTTCATTGACCGTCTTTGTAAAAGTAACACCACAGCATTTCGCAATCAGTAGTTCACTCAGTAGTTTAACCTACAAATGCAGCCATTCAAAGTGCGCAGTACAGACACGTACCAGAGGTAATTGGCTACGGCATTGCGCATTGTGACGCAAGATGACGCGCGGTACGTGATTGGTTGACCGACAGGGGCACTCGTGGTCCGTTGGTCTGTCGTAGAAAGATTTACAGTAAACGTCTTTACTGTGCCCGTTTAAGTATTGAATATTTATATGGAATTTTACCACTGAAGGGAAATCTTAGTGCCTGAGCATAAAAAGAATAGGAGCATACTGCAACGCGTGTGAAGGCGATAAACGATATTAATTTTGGAACTTAAACATACAGTATATGGCTGGTCTTGGTACTTTAAAGAAAACATACTATACACACCAGTATTCCATTTCTCCCTAAACATTTTAAGCATCGAAGTCTTTAACTAACGTGATACCAGAGTCAACAAGCATACTTTTAGAATTTGATTAAAAGGGAAATTAATAACGATATAATTATATTTATGTACCGCAACACAAGAATAGTACATGCTGTACATTGTCTGTTGATAATGTTTCTGTAGTGCTTTTTCAGCACGCTGCATGTGACCTTGCCGGTGGTGCTGTGGGTTAGGTGCCTGATTCCGATGTCACACAGTCTGTGATCGAATCCCGCTGTGGAATTATGACTTTTTTTTTTAACAAACATTTCTTTGAAAAAATGAAACGTTTCCCTTGGTCAGAGATTAAATAAAACCTCACTCACACCAAACAAATTTATATTTCAAAATATCACAACATGATCGAATTTAAGTCTTTTTAATAACAATGAATAGTCACCTAGGCGTTACAAAATAAACATTTATATTGATTTGAATCGCAAACGCGGGTTTAAATATATGTGTTTTTTTATTCACAATCAGACAAATGCAACATAAATTGATATCTTTGTCTTCTAAGTATCTTAATAAACTTTCAGCATAGCTTTCTCCCCGTTTAGATTTATTTTTCTTGGGATCTTGGGATCAAATGTGGAAAGATTAGATTGTAATCGTTTTTATTTTTTAAATACATTGCGGAGTTAAAGCAAGTTAAAGCCTTGATTTTATATATCACCTTTAAAAGTTGAATCTCAAAGTAAAGCAAAGTAAATACCCAAAACCGATTGTACCCCTCTGTCATGCTACTAAAGCACCTTGAATTGAATTGAATTGAGGGATAGACATGCAAATAAGATACACTCCACAGACATTCACAACAGCGACATATCATAAAATGTTTGCACATATACAGTAGTTAAGTTATTACTTGGTTTTCAAAGTGCAATGAAATACAATATTGTTGTTGTTGCTGTTATTGTTGTTTTTATCCTGTAAAGCGTTTTTGAGAAGCCACCTTTAAAGGCGATATAAAAAAGCGCTGAATCTTATGGAATGTGTTCCGCCGGGGATCTAACCCCAGCGTCTAACCCCTCTGATTGGAGAAAAAAGACGTGCTGGTTTGCTATACTGTACATACTGTACCAGGAAGATGATTTCTTTCTATTTGAAACGTGTATTTTAAAAGTTTAAGATTTAAAAACCTTACAGCGTACACAGATTTCTAAACTGATCAGGATCATTATCTCTGTCTTATCCATAATAATGTTCACCGCTCTGTCCAGCAAATTAATAATAAACTATTTTATATAGCGTTTTAAACAAATAAGTAATTAGGTTGCTCATAAACCTAATCGCTTTTTCTACATAAACACAGCGTGATTGCTCTCTGAAAATGCTTTTTCTTTATATTTAGGCTCAGATTTCAACTTTAGATCGTATTATTATAAACTTTTTTTTTAAAGGGGATGAGAAGAGTGACAAACTAGTATACAGTACTTTAAAACAATAAAATAATAATAATAAAAACAATAATAAAAAACATTGCCACACTCGGACCCTTAAACCAACACATTAGCACGTCAAAGCCCATTGAGGAGCCGGGCGCAATAACTGTTTTGTCTCTTGATTTACTGATCTGCATTAATTACAGAAATCGAGTTCCTGCTCTTTGCAGACGACCTGGTCCTGCTGTCGCCCACAAAACAGAGGCTGCGGCAGAACCTGGCACTGCTGGAGCAGCACTGTCAGACCTGAGCGCTGACAGTCAATCTGGACAAGACCAGAGTTATGGTTTTCCAGAAAAAAAGCCAGACCTCCAGTATTCTTCCTGAAATCGTCGGATTATGAACGAATAAAAGCATCTTATTAAAAACATGTTTGCGTTTGTTTGGGAGCTATATTATGTATTTTTCATATGTAAGATATAATGATGTGTTCCCGCTTACACATCGCACGACTTTAAAAGCTAGAAAAACAGGTTTCGATTCACATTATCTGGTGAGCCTTGTTTCACCAGATAAAGGACAGCACAAAAAATAAACAGACATTGTGTGGTACAGAATGGAGCTCAGTCAATTCAAACAAGTTCAGTTTCAAAAAAACTGCAACGAACATAGGTGTAAGGGTAGGAGTGGATCGCAACAGGCATAATCGGCAAATTAGGAAAACAAAGAAGAGGACAGGCGAGACGTTTATCCAGAGAGCGAGTGATCAGAAAAAGGAACAGCTGTTACGCCCAGGTTTTACGCTCTCTCTCTGCTGAATGAATAAAAGCATTTTATTAAAAACGCCTTTGCGTTTGTCTGGGTATTTACTTTGTAATCTGTGGTTTACATCTACTGTATTGCTTTGAGATGCCACTTTTAAGGTGATATGTAAAATAAAGTTTTTTATTATTGTTATAGAGAAACACGATCAGATTTTCCCTGGTTCAGAAAAAAGACGATTAAAATCTATCTTTCCACTTGTATGTCATCAGAAAATACAAGAAGTTTCTGCTTTGTGTAAGGATGGTATCAAAAAGTAATCTAAGTGGTGAGAAAGCTGTGCTCCCCAAAGCGCTTTACAGGATAAAAACAATAACAGCAATAGTGGCTGGGCAAACGATTTTTTTAAAGAAATACAAAATGAGATGTAATGATGTGTTCCAGCTAAGACATTAATGAGTACAACCCCCCTCTGTGCGGGAGTGCTGGCTGTGACGGTTTCACAGGTATTTTCAAAGTAGAAGGGGGCGAGATTTCCAGCTTAATTTTCGTGTTAAATAATTTTTAAAATTAAAATTCATTCTATACAGCAATCGCATATTTGGGTACCGTTTCATAAAACTTTCATGCTTAAAATGTTTAGGGAGAAATGGAAGACTGATAATGGAATGGCATGAGTGATAAGTGTCGCAGTTTAAATAATTTTCATAGTTAGAAATTATGAAACGCTCTGTTAAAAGCAAGAGAGTTTTTATGTCCGTTGCAGTAAAAGAAAATGCCTGACAAAGTAGGGCTTGGACAGATTCCAAGTGCAGTTTTGCAATTTACGTTGCATTGTCCAATGTGCTGCTGTAATACAGTTTAAAATACAGTAAGTCTAAACTGTATCAGCTTTATTTATGGGTTGCAATTTAGAAAAAGTCAAAAACCGCACTCAAAATGCAATTTAGAGCTTTCTGGGAAGAGGAGACACCCAAATTAATAATGTAACATGCCACTGTTTGTGCATGAACAAAGTTATACTGCAATTTTCCTTAGATACGTGATTACAAAAAATAATTTTTTTTAAATCCCCGGCGGAACACATTCCATAAGAATCAACGCTTTTATATATCGCCTTTAAAGGTGGCATCTCAAAGCGCTTTACAGGATAAAAACAACAATAACAGCAACAACAAATATATTGTATTTCATTGCACTTTGAAAACCAAGTAATAACTTAACTATATGTGCAAACGTTCTATGATATGTCGCTGTTGTGAATGTCTGTGGAGTATATCTTATTTGCATGTCTGTCCTGGCTCTCTCGCTCGCCCTCCCCCCCAATTCAATTCAATTCAAGGTGCTTTATTAGCATGACAATCAGTGTGGGGTATTTACTTTGCTTTGAGATTCCACTTTTAAAGGTGATATATAAAATCAAGGCTTTAACTTGCTTAAACTGCGCAAGTCTGAGTTCTCTTGTCTGTCCTATCCGAACCGAAAGTATTACAATATGTATCTCTATAGCAGGTGGTGTACAACTTTTTAGCATAGATTACACTTTTATAAAATGTATTTAAAAAATAAAAACGATTACAATCTAATCTTTCCACGTTTGATCCCAAGATCCCAAGAAAAATAAATCTAAACGGGGAGAAAGCTATGCTGAAAGTTTATTAAGATACTTAGAAGACAAAAAAAATCAATTTATGTTGCATTTGTCTGATTGTGAATCAAAAAACACATATATTTAAACCCGCGTTTGCGATTTAAATCAAAACGCGATTTAAATCAATATAAATGTTTATATTGTAACGCCTAGGTGACTATTCATTGTTATTAAAAAGACTTAAATTCGATCATGTTGTGATATTTAGAAATATAAATTTGTTTGGTGTGAGTGAGGTTTTATTTAATCTCTGACCAAGGGAAACGTTTCATTTTTTCAAAGAAATGTTTGTTAAAAAATAAAGTCATAATTCCACAGCGGGATTCGATCACAGACTGTGTGACATGGGAATCAGGCACCTAACCCACAGCACCACCGGCAAGGTCACATGCAGCGTGCTGAAAAAGCACTACAGAAACATTATCAACAGACAATGTACAGCATGTACTATTCTTGTGTTGCGGTACATAAATATAATTATATCGTTATTAATTTCCCTTTTAATCAAATTCTAAAAGTATGCTTGTTGACTCTGGTATCACGTTAGTTAAAGACTTCGATGCTTAAAATGTTTAGGGAGAAATGGAATACTGGTGTGTACAGTATGTTTTCTTTAAAGTACCAAGACCAGCCATATACTGTATGTTTAAGTTCCAAAATTAATATCGTTTATCGCCTTCACACGCGTTGCAGTATGCTCCTATTCTTTTTATGCTCAGGCACTAAGATTTCCCTTCAGTGGTAAAATTCCATATAAATATTCAATACTTAAACGGGCACAGTAAAGACGTTTACTGTAAATCTTTCTACGACAGACCAACGGACCACGAGTGCCCCTGTCGGTCAACCAATCACGTACCGCGCGTCATCTTGCGTCACAATGCGCAATGCCGTAGCCAATTACCTCTGGTACGTGTCTGTACTGCGCACTTTGAATGGCTGCATTTGTAGGTTAAACTACTGAGTGAACAAGGTTTAATACAGACAGCAAGGGGCAGTTATTTAGCCGGTTGTGGGTCAACTTCAAAAACTTCAAAAAAAGTTTCACAACACAAAACAAAGCTGGGAAAGGTCAGAGGACCTGCCTAGTGTGTGAAATACTAAGTTGCAGCATTGTGGGTGTTGTGCTTAAAAAGCTATTGAGTCATGAAGAAGAGCCCACTATCCCAGTGTATTGCATGTCTAATGGTGCCATATTGAAAAAATCATTATAAAAAAATAAAAAAAGGTTTCACAACCCAAAGCAAGGCTTAGCATCCCCCTATCCCAATGCATAGTGCCACATTAAATAAAAAAAGAGATTCACTATGCAAAACTATGTCAGTCTTCTGTGTAAAAAATGAACATCATGGGTGCTGTTCTAAATAAGCTGCTGAGTAAAGAATAGGAATTTTCCAGCTGTCAGCAATATTGTGTATATACTGTAGTTGACCCTTACCTAAATGAAAACAGGACATAAAGGGTTTCAGAAATCAAAAAAAGCTTTATTCCTGTGCTTACAGTTTCCGTAATTGGAGACTGCCCTGTTCTGCTTCCTATAGTGATATACGGGGTTTTCGCACGAAGCTGTATTGAGCAGTATTTCTCGCGTTGTGAACGCATGTACACAGCGGTCCCCCAGGGTTCCAGTTAGTGCATAATTACGCATCAATGAAAAACTGGAGGTCTACAAAAAAAATAGTTCACTGATTGTTTTATGTAGAGGTTGTGAAACGTTTCACAAGTAGAGGTCTTTAAATGCATTTCGTAACTCTAGGAGGTTTCGTGAAAATGCTACAGGCGTGCCAAAATCATTTTTGAGCTTCAAGCTAACTTTACCCCAGTGGTGCTAAGCATTAGCAGGTTGCTGACTAAATAGTGCACAGTCCACCATTGATTATGATTTCAAACAGACAGGAAAAAAGATTTATGAGTAATCTAATTTCTTATTTGTTTAAACAGTGACATTTCAGCTGCATACCCACGTGAGCCTGAAAACGCTACATATTAATAATGTCTTCTGTGTCGCATTAACATTGGAATGTTTTTTTTTACAAGTGTAAAAAACAGTTTACAAAGAAATTCTGCCAGAGCCTCACAACATTGTCCAATAATATTCTTTTTGTATCTAATTTTTAGCAGGATTTGAGCTACAGTATATGAATATAATTATATCGTTATTAATTTCTTTCTATACGAACTCCACATTATATTCCCTATTAATCAAATTCTACAAATGTCAATAAAATGTCCATAATTTTTGCTATTTTCATTTTTTAAATACATTTTTATTTGTTAAAATAAAACTCATGGTGACAACTGGTTTTGAACATCCAACATCCAGAAGTGTACTACTGTGATAATTTGAGCTACAGTACATGAATATAATTATATCGTTATTAATTTCTTTAGAAATAGAGATATTATATTCCCTATTAATCAAATTCTTAAAAGTATGCTTTTGTTTACTGGGATAACGAGCATATTCGCAGAAAAGGTTAAAACATGATATTTTGTAAATGGAAAAATAAAGTTTTTTCGTGTTGCAACAGTTAAACTAATGCAGACAGTTACAAAGAATACTGTGAGCTTATAACCTGCCCAAGGTCAGTCAATATTAATACTATTGGTAATATCTTCCATAAAGACTTTGATGCATAAAATATTTCTGCATAATTTAAATATTTATGATGAAGGTGGAAGGTTGTCCACTTTTGTCCAACTGAGCAATTTTGCTTTTATAAAATATACAGACTTTTTAACTTCAATGATTAACATGCTGTAATACACAGTTTAAAATTATTTTAAGTCTAAAGAGTACACAACTTAAATTCTTAATTGGAAAAAGATTGTCCTTTAGCAGTGACGGGATTTGTAACCAGGCATTTTCTGGCAACAGCTCAAATGCTGTATATGAAAGTTTAAGCTTTAATTCAATTCAATTCATCTTTATTGTCATTAAACTTACACAGGTGCATAATGAAAAGTGTTTCTCATTAGTCACTCAGGTGCAGTATATAAATAGGACAGAAGATAAGACAATAGACAGTTACACAATAGCAATAACAGTAACATGTAATAACATAACATAAATAACATGTAATCAAGTAATCAAAACTGTGCAAAATTCTGCAAACAGAGAAAATTTAACAGGACTAAAACAGTGCAAGGTAATTCTTGGAACAGTGCAAAAAAAATAGTATGGTTAAAAGTAGTATGGTTAATTAATAAATATTAAATATTATTATGCCTGTTACAATTTTACTGGGCTATCGAGGGGACAGTACAATTTTGGCTTACATGTGTGTGTGGTGGTGTAGGAGTACAGTGGTTGTGGGTACAGGAGGATGTTAGGAGAGATCATAATAAGGTGGAAAGGAGTGGGGGCGTCACCAACTTGACAGCTCTGGGGAAGAAGCTATTTTGGAGTCTAGTTGTGTGCGACTGGAGTGACCGGAATCTTCTGCCAGATGGTAGGGGAATAAACAAGTTATGACTGGGGTGAGTGGGGTCAGACATAATTTTGGTGGCTTTTTTCAGACTCCTGGTGTTGTATATTTCCTGGATGGATGGTAAGGCACTGCCGATGATGTGTTGGGCAGTTTTGACCACCTGCTGTAGTGCATTACGGTCGGATGCGGTGCAGTTGCCGTACCAGACTGTGATGCAGCTGGTCAGTATGCTCTCCACTGTACATCTGTAGAAGTTGGTGAGGATCAGTGGGTGTAGGTGTATTTTCTTCAGCCTTCTCAGGAAGTACAGCCGCTGTTGTGCCTTCTTGATGAGACTGGAGGTGTTCAGTGTCCATGTAAGGTCCTTAGAGATGTGAACGCCTAGGAATTTGAAGTTATTCACCATCTCCACCGCGGACCCTTCTATGTAGATGGGGGAGTGAACTTTTCCTTGTCTTCTGAAGTCAACAATCAGCTCTTTGGTTTTGCTGATGTTGAGACATACTGTAGGTTGTTGGTTCGGTTGTTGGTTATCTCCTCCCTGTAGGCAGTCTCATCATTGTCAGTGATCAGGCCCACGACTGTGGTATCGTCAGCATACTTGGTGATGGTGTTTGTGCTGAACTTAGCAGTACAGTCGTGGGTGAACAGGGAGTAAAGCAGTGGGCTGAGCAAACAGCCTTGAGGGGCACCGGTGTTAAGGGTTAGTGTGTTGGAGGTGAGGTTGCCAATCCTGACAGTCTGGGGTCTGCTGGTGAGGAAGTCTAGGATCCAGCTGCAGAGGGTTGTATCTAAACCTAGAGCCCTGAGTTTGGTAGAATGTTTTATGGGTATGATGGTGTTAAATGCTGAGCTAAAGTCAATGAAAAGCATTCTTGTATAGGTGTTCCTTTTATCCAGGTGGGTTAGTGTGGTGTGTAAAGCTATAGAGATTGCATCCTCTGTGGAGCGGTTTGTGCGATAGGCAAACTGGAGAGGATCCAGTGTTTTCGGAATGCTGGCTTTAATGTGTGGAATAAGTAGTTTTTCAAAGCACTTCATTATGATGGGGGTGAGTGCAATAGGGCGGTAGTCGTTTAGGCATGTGGGGGCTGATTTTTTCGGTAGTGGCACGATGGTGGTTGTCTTGAAGCAGCTAGGTACAGTGGCCTGGACCAAGGACATGTTGAAGATGTCGGTACAGACATCAGCTATCTGCCAGGCACATGTTCTGAGTACCAGGCCAGGGATACCATCAGGTCCAGCAGCTTTATGTGTGTTCACTCTACTTAGTGATTTCCACACATCTAGCTTCAATAGTGTGAGGGGTGGGGTGGTAGGGGAGTCAGTGGTCCAGGTGGTTGGTTCAGGGTTTTGAGCTTCGAA
This sequence comes from Lepisosteus platostomus, assembly GCF_059453375.1. Taxonomy (NCBI): domain Eukaryota; kingdom Metazoa; phylum Chordata; class Actinopteri; order Semionotiformes; family Lepisosteidae; genus Lepisosteus; species Lepisosteus platostomus. The sequence continues at coordinate 24,511,413 of NC_142623.1, forward strand.
GCGTGCATAGACGGTGTTAAGCTTGTTTGGAAGAGAGGGGTCAGTAGCACTTACAGGGCTTGTTTTGCTCTTGTAGCTTGTGATTGTATTTATGTCTTGCCACATGCGTCGTGGGTTAGTGTTGGTGTTGTAGTGGTGTTCTATCTGGGATTTGTACTGTTTCTTGGGAGATTTTATGCCAGCTCTTAATTCTTTCCTAGCCCCTCTCAGTTCTTCCTCATTACCAGATTTGAAGGCTGCATCACGGGCTTTGAGCAAGGAGCGGATCTCAGTGTTCATCCAAGGTTTTTGATTCGGGAGTTTGCGTATCTTTTTAACGCTCACCACATCAGCAGCTCATTTGCTGATGTAGCTAGTGACTGCTGATGCATACATATCAATATCAGTGTGGGATCCATGGGAGGCTGCATCTTTGAACACACTCCAGTCTGTGCACTCAAAACAGTCCTGAAGCATTGATTCTGCCTCTTTGGTCCATGTTTTTACAGTTATAACTGGAGCCTTGGTGCATTTGAGAAGTCGTCTGTAGGCTGGGAGTAGGAACAGGGAGATGTGGTCAGATTGTCCAAGAGGGGGGTGAGGTACTGCTTTGTAAGCACCGGGTACATTAGTATAAACAAGGTCAAGTGTGTTGTTTCCCCTGGTAGGGCAGTCAACGTGTTCGTTGTAGCTAGGCAGGACTGATTTCAGATTTCCCTGATTAAAATCACCTGCAATAATAAAAACACCATCAGGGTGTGCTGATTCTTGTTTACTAATAGCTTTGGACAGCGTTTTGACTGCTTCCTTAGCATTAGTGTTAGGAGGTATGTATACAGCAGTAATAATGACCGACGTGAATTCCCTAGGTAGGTAGAAGGGTCGGCATTTTACCATTAAATATTCTAAGTCGGGTGAGCAGTGGATAGCGATTTCTGTAGCATCTCTGCACCATGCTTGGTTGACATAAATACACAGACCTCCTCCTTTATTTTTACCAGAGGTGGCTGTTCTGTCCGATCGGAGAGTTAAAAAATCATCCAGCTGAATGGCGGAGTCCGGTATGTTGTTGTGAAGCCACGTTTCCGTAAACACAAGAGTGCAGCAGTCTTTTATTTCCTGGCGAGTAGTGAGCCTGAGTTTTATTTCATCCAGTTTGTTGTCTAGGGACCGTACGTTAGCGAGGAACAGGCTGGGTATAGGTGGTCTGTTCCGCTGTTCTTTTAGTCTTATTTGCAGCCTGGCTCTCTTACCGCGTTTCTGTTTGCGCTCGCACCGCTTGCGCCGTCTCCTCTCCCGGCGGACACGGTCAGGTGGCTCCGCGGCTTCAGGGTCTGCAGTGTAGAGGATGGACGAACTGATGTAATCCAGGTCGAGCGAACTAAAGGAGAAATCCCTGCAGTTGTTTCTGATGTCCAGTAATGTTTTCCGGTCATAGGAGAAGTAAGCTTCAGTGTTTTGAGTAAATAACGTGACAAAAAACGTAAGAATAACAAACAAAAAGCACCATTGTTTTAGAGCTAATGAAGCCGCTGCGTCCGTCTTGGTCCCACATTTATTAGCTCCAACTAGCGGTTTTACAAGTGATTCCGGAAACTATTATCATAACTGCGGTATGATGCGTTGTGATGCGCCACGCCTACCGTACTTTGGGTACTTCGTGCAGTTTGCATGGCTGCATCTGTAAGTTGTGAGTAGGCTAGGTTGAAGTAATAGGTATTCAGTCTGGATTTGAATACTGAAATTGACTCAGCATCCCAAGCATGGGGTGGGAGACTGTTCCATAAGCTGGGGGCCCTGTAACTAAAGGCTTTACAGCCAACTGTTACAGCCAACAAATCAAAGATGGCGCTGACAGGGAAGGCTGCCGTCCTGCGAGCTCCCATTCGTCCTGAGTATACTTCTTGCTAATGTTCAGTCACTGGACAATAAACTGGATGAACTGAGAGCAAGGCTTGTTTTCCAACGGGACATCAAGAGCTGCAACGTGCTGGCATTTACCAACATGCTGGCTTGACCCATCTGTTCCGGACTCTGCTATCCTCCCAGAATTTGCTTTTCACCGTCAGGACAGAAGAACAGATTTGGTTAAGAGCAAAGGCGGCGGGGTATGCTTCATGATAAACAATTCCTGGTGCACAGACATGGAGATTATTTCAACATCATGCTCTACACATCTTGAACATCTGACAATAAAATGTTGCCCTTTCTATCTACCGAGGGAGTTCACATCAGTAGTTCTCACAGTGGTGTATATTACACCGCAGGCAAATTTCACAAAGGCACTGGATGAACTACACTGTCACCTTCACAGTCACGAGAATACACATCCTGAGGGGGCATTCATCATAGCAGGTGCTTTCAACTGTGCGAACTTGAAGAAAACAATGCCTAATCTACATCAACACATCAACTGTCCGACGCGCGGAACAAACACGTAGGACAATGTTTACACTCCCTTCTGGGATGGTTACAAAGCCCTCCCCTGACCTCCTTTCAGCAAATGCGATCATGCCTCCATTTTGCTACTTCCCGTTTACAAGCAGAAGCTTAAACAGGAGAGGCCAGCATTAAGAACCATTCAACATGGTCAGATGAATCGGATTTAATATTAAATTACTGTTTTGCTTCCACTGACTGACAGATCTTCCGCGAAGCTGCCAGAAATAATATCAATCTGTATACGGACTATGTTACTGGCTACATCAGTAAATGCATTGAAAACGTGGTTCCCAGGATTACTGTTCGCACATATCCAAATCAGAAACCGTGGGTAAATGACAAGATACTTACAAAACTTAAAGCTAGGACAGCTGCTTTCAATTCTGGCGATATGGATAAATACAAAAAATCCAGATACGACCTCAGGAAAGCTATCAAAATAGCTAAATACAACTACAGAGTTAAATTAGAGTCATATTATCATGGCTGCAACACACGGAACACGTGGAGTGATATACGCACCATTACAGTCTACAAAATGCACCTATATCTCACAACAGTCTGCCTCTCTTCCTGATGAGCTTATTTCATTCTATACTCAGTTTGAGGACAGTAACGTAGATCTAGTCAGGAAGATTCCAGAAATCCAAGATGGAAACCCACTGATCATATCCAGAGCAAATGTGTTTTTTAAAAGACCAATCCACACAAGGCTCCTGGCCCTGATGCTATCCCTGGACGTGTTCTGAAGGCATGTGCAGACCAGCTGGCAGATGTCTTCTTGGACATATTCAATCTCTCTCTACCTCAGCCTATAGTTCCTTCTTGCTTTAAGAAAACCACTATTGTCCCTGTTCCTAAGAAACCCAGAGTCAGCTGCCTGAATGACTACTGCCCCGTTGCACTCACATCAGTTATCATGAAGTGCTTCGAGTGGTTGGTCAAAGCATACATCACCTACTCACTGCCTGACACCCTAGACCCACTGCAATTTGCGTATCGCCAGAACAGGTCAAGAGAAGATATTATTGCCACTGCCCTCCATACTGCCCTCTCACACCTGGATAAGAATGGAACATATGTGAGAATGCTGTTTGTTGATTAGTGCCCTCAAAGCTTGTCATCAAGCTCCAGGACCTGGGACTGAACACCTCCATTTGTAATTGGATCCGGTACTTCTTGATAGAACGTCCGCAAGTGGTGAGGGTGGACACCAACATATCCTCTACCCTGATTCTAAACACTGGAGCTTCCCAAGGCTGTGAGCTTAGCCCTGTCCTCTACTCCTTATTTACCCATAATTGTGTCGCCAGGCATAACTCAAACTCCATCATCACCCGTAATGGCTACATAGACATACAGTTTTCATTGTATTCGGCATGCTGCACTACGTGGACATAATATATTGCATACACCATGGACACATAGCAGCTCTATTCATATTGAGTTTTGTCTGAGTTTATCTTATTCAATTTCTATTACATTATTATCTTTTATTATGTAACCTTATTTTGTAAACTTAATTTTGTGATTTTTACCTCCTCCCCCCCAGTAAGCTCGTAGAAAAGACATTTCAGTGCCAGCAACTACTGCTGCATGCTGCATTGTTGTGTATTTGATAAATAATCTTTGATTTGATTTGATATGTATTTTTATTAATGTGTGGAATATGAAGAAGACCTGCATTCTGTGATCTAAGCGGGTAACTTGGATTGTATACATTAATAAGTTCCATTAGATAGACAGGTGCCTGACATCTGAGAGCCTTATAAATAGAAGGATTTTGAAGTCCACCCTGTACCTGAGAGGAAGCCTATGAAGAGAGCTAGTATAGGTGTTATATGGATGTACTTTCTGCTCCTAGTAACAATTCTAGCTGCTGTAATCCGAATTCGCTGTAAGTAACCAGGGTCAAATGGTGTAGCTGTGCTAGTCTGGAATGTGTGTCCTTTGAAGTTAGACTTTCTATAATGTGCCCTTGGTTTTGGGTAGATGATGTTAACTGTTGTAATCACTTGAAAAATGGTACTTAAACAAAACTGATGTCTGTTGCTAGTCTGTGCATGCACTGGTGACTGGGAGTTGAATACATTCTGTAGCAAGGGAATGAGGGTGCTGGTACCCTTTATAATTGTGAGCTGTTGTAACAGTCTACAATGAAAAAAGGTTGTTTTTAAAAGTCCCCCCTTTTCATGACATTAGCAGATCTGTTGAATGCATCAATTAACACTGGTGAATCAGCTCCCTGCTGCAACCAGCAGTCTTTTAGGACCACTGCTGACAATGGACATGGGATTTCTCAGCCTTGGTTACATTGTTCATTCTCATCATCAGAGTTGCCTTCAGAATATGATACTTAATTCCACAAGCAGACTTTTTTTGTACTCTCTATGTAACACTGCTTAACTTTGAAAATTGTTTAGTAATTACTCTATCACATATGTTACATTTAAAACCAACCATTATTTCACTGATGTATGCTGTAAATTTGGGTATTTGTTTGTCTCCTGTTGAAGCTTGTTCTCCCAGACTAATGTAAATATCAATACTACTGCACAAATTAATCTTTAACTGCTCTGATTGTAAAATAGTACAGGCATGATCTTGATTTCTTAGGTATTGCTGAAACCCTAATTAGCATTTGCTCCAAATTTAACCACATAACCTACCCTAACCTTCTTTCTGGAGAATTCCAACCCTAGTTCATGATGATTGGTTAGCGGCACTGCACCTGTCTTTTTCTAATCTGAGATTCACACCCAGCATCCAGGTTTGATAGATTTGGCTTTGATAAACCTGGCTTTATCCCTAAACTCCTTCACTTGTCTGGGATCCCAGGGTTCATCTTGAACTGTCCTTGACCACCACTGAAGTTGCCTTCACTTCAATCTGAACTCCCAGACGGAACTCTGGGTCTTTCTCCTGCTGTCTCACTCTCAACATTAACCTCACTTCATCCCTGAGCAACCTCACTTGACCAGGATTCCAGGGCTTTTCCCCTTCTTTCCCTATTCTGCCATCAATGCAGCCAGTTCACTCCATGCAGCCTAAGCTAGCCTGGAACACTGGACTCTTACTGGCTCTACTCCAGAGCAACTTCGATAATCTGGATTTATGCTTACTTCAGACAGCTTCCACTCAGCTGCAGAGTCATCCTTTTCCCCAGAAGCACACTTCTGTCTGGAGCCCTGGTCTTCTCTCCTGTTTTCTCACTTTCACCATACCTGTTGCTATTCCTGAGCAGTGCTACCCATCTGGGTTCCCAGAGCTAACCTCAGACTGCCTTTACTTCTGATGCTGATTCTCCCTTTTTTCCTTTTCACCCAGCTCCACCCTCTTTGTTCCTTTTACTTCTTTCCGGCTGTCTTTCAGCTTCACAGCAGAGCTATCCACTTCCTTGACTCTGTGTGGGAGCCTTGCCCATGACTGTGTAGTCCAGGGCGACCTCAGGCACCTGTGAGAAGAATGGAATCCTGTTTCAGACCTGTCCTTAGCTGTTGATACTGCTTGATCAGTCTCTGGCATGCCAGACCAGATAGTACATGCCAGAAAGTTCTCAGAAGAAGAACCCCCACAGAGTGCCTTTCTTTCAAAGAGACTGTTCCATACAGTCTGGCATTGACGCACCTTTCTGTAGACTGATCCAGCATAAATGTCTTGTCTGGTCTTCTTGCTGGACCTCACCACCCTACATTGCACACTGGAACTATGCAGATTTCTGGACCTGGGTGACTCTCCCCTATTCTTTCTCCTTTCTCCTTTCTTTCTTCAAGAGCCTTGCACTGGACCCAACCGTCTGTGGGTTCATCATTCATTTCAACGATTGAGTGCCCAGTCTATTGGATTCATTGCCAAGCTCCCTTTTTCTTATACTTCCCAATGGAGGATATCTAAGCACTGCCAGTCCGTATTCAACTATTAACTTAATAACAATTCCAACATCACCTTCTCTCTGTTGTTCTGGAATGCTCGAACCTCAAAAACAGGTGTCTTTGGGCATCTCCAGAACTCTCCAACATCTTGCACTTTTTTTATTCCAACCTGACTTTGCCTGTACAGCAAAACAAATATTTAGATTTATTATCATTGCGTTGTTCAAATTTCTGTTAGGTTGTTTATGTTATTTACATATAAATGTTGATTCCAGTCATATTTAGAAACTGATTTTCTCTATAGAAAACATGGACAGAGCCATACATCTACTCATCACTGGTGGTTCTGTCAGTTTCCAATACTATCTTCCTTGATCAAGTCCACTTATACTTAGCAGTTATAATCTTATGTCCAAAGACCTTCTTCAAGTACCAAATGTAGCAGCATTTTCATAGTTGAAAATCACTGACTCCTTCTAAATAACTTGATGCAATATTTGAGTTTCACTTGATTGATTTGAAGAAAGACCATAAACTGTGCTTGTTTTTTTCCTGTTTTGTTCTGAATATTTCAAATGTGTGTTTCTAATGCGTGAGTAGGACATAGAAAAATCTGAAGGTTAAGACAGGTTGTCCAAGGGGTTTTCCTGACTTCAAAATCTTAAATAGACCTGTATACTATGTGTAGTGGTTTGATGGGTTTACTGAGACAATTATTAATTGTAGCAGTAATCACGAGGTTGTTCGTTGGGGCTTTTAGAAAATCAATCGTCAGAACAACTAACAACGCACACACACGGGTTCAATACACGAGATACATTTATTAATATAAACTGTGCACCAAACAAATACTAGTCTGCCTGGATACAAGCGGCAGACCTTACTGTGAGGGTTATCAATATACAAGGTATATAATCTCGAAGAGATGCAAACACAAAGAGATACACAACAGAGAATATATGTCAATATATATCGTTCGGTTACTAAATCGCTAATCAGTGTTATTACCCACTGTTACTCTAAACTCGGAAGTAAATACATTACTCATGAATTAAATTGATAACAACTTGTGTTGAGGTACAATTGAATTCTCGAGACGCAATGTAGAACATGGGGTTTACTTATCCACTGTGTTTGGATTTGGAATTCCCGGCACGAACACCAAACCAGCTGACAGGCTCTGTTGCAGCCTCTGTTCCAGCGGTTGTCCAATGGGCGTTGTGTCGGCGTCCTCTGGCTACCGGCCAACCAGTCGAGGTGCAGCTCGGAGTAGGACGGGCGGAGGAATCTAACTGCGGTGCGCAGGGCAGTCGTTGCTCCGAGGGGATCTACCAGCAGTCCAGCTGGCTAGTAGAAAGTCTCTTTGCACAGAGTGTGACCGCGAGTCCTCACAAGTCACTCTTTTGCCTGGGAAGAAACTGGTTCGTTCCCGGTCCAGCGCTGCTTCTGAATAAGCTATTCAGGTTGTCGACGAGGGTCCAACTGTAGGCTGCCGTTGATCAAGCGGAGCATTCACGTTGGTAGAATTCTGAGTACGTACGGGATCCTCGGCCTCGCCCTTAGAACAAAGTCCAAGTCCTTTTGCAGACAACAGCAGTTGTCACGTGATTGTCTCTGAGGATGCGTGAAAATGGCCAAGGAGAGCCCAGAACTGAGCTTGCGCTCCCTTTTTGATCAAGACCCAGATGTGTGCTGATTGGTTGAGAGTTTGGCGGGCATTGGAGACCCACGTGGTATTACCACGCCCTGCCAGTCCCTGATTGGTTGGTCAAGGTGAGATATAAGTCACTTACTCTTGACACTTAGGAATGCAGTCCAGATGTCCATTCGGCACTCCCTAGACTGATAGGCGCCAATGGATGACCATTGATCATGATAGCCAGGCTTAGCTAATTGCATCCCCGTCTGGGAGTTTGTTTCTTATCACAAGAAAACATCTTAAATCAGCTTGCATGAATTCTTTCTCTGTGGCTGCACCACAGAGATGGAGGGTGAGATGGGGCCTCTTTTAGGAGCATACCAACGCTTAATTCTGTCTTATTAACAAGCATTGCCGCTACATATGTATACTTTCCAACATAAGCCAAGCTATCATCCATTCCTGCAAGACAATGACCTTGAGTTCCTTTTGGGGTAGGGAGTTATAATTAATACATTTCCTATCTAAAACTTAGTTTCCGTCTTAACTCACATATATTGTAAAAAATAAGAGGTTGTGGTGAAGGAAATCAGAGTTCCATTTAAACAAGAGCAGGCATTGGTAACATTTTATGCAGTACTGACCCAGACATGAATGCAACAAATAGAGATGCAGCCATTCAAAACGAGCAGGGTACGCTGCGGTAAAGCGTGGTGGGCGTCGCATCACAACGCGTCATACCGTATAATACCTCAGTTATGATAATGGTATCTGGAATCACTGCCAGGTGGAGCTAATAAAGCTTAACCTCTCATGTACAGCATTTGAGCTGTTGCCAGAAAACGCATGGTTTCAAATTCTGGTCACAGCTGAAGGACAATCTTTTTCCAATTAAGAATTTAAGTTGTATACTCTTTAGGCTTTTAATAATTTTAAACTGTGTATTACAGCATGTTAATCATTAAACATTAAAAAGTCAGTATATTTTATAAAAGCAAGATTGCTCAGTTGGACAAAAGTACACAACCTACCTCCTTTATCATAAATATTTTAATTATGCAGAAATATTTTATGCATCAAAGTCTTTATGGAAGATATTACCAATAGTATTAATATTGACTGACCTTGGACAGGCTGTAAGCTAAAAGTATTACCATGGTACACTTTCTTTGTAACTATCTTTATAAATGAAAATACTTTATTTTTTCATTGACAAAAAGTAACACCACGATACACCACCATAAACAATATTAATTTAAGAACATAAACATATTATGTAAACTGTATGTGGCTGGTATTGGTAGTTTAAAGAAAAAATACACACCAGTATTCCACTTTCTTTCTAAACATTTTAAGCATCAATGTCTTCCATGTGGTTATTTCGGAAACATTTTTACGTACTCCTTCTGACCATATTAAGTTTATATACTTTGTGTAAAGTTATAATGTTTTAACCTTTTCTGCGTATACTTCCTTTATCAGAAAGTGTATTATACTACTATTTTAGCTACAGTACATGAATATAATTATATCATTATTAATTTCTTTAGGTACGCGATTCCATATTGTATTCCTTATTAATCAAATTCTATGCTTTATTCTATTCTATTATATTCTATGCTAATCAAAAAGTATGCTTTTGTTTACTTTTGTTATGTTCCTCTTCCTTTTATGCTCAGCTACATAATTTCCCTTTAGTTGTAAAATTTCATATAAATATTTAATACTAACCGGATTAAAACATGCACAGTAAAGAGATAAAATGATTAAATGTTTTCACTAATGACAAATACATCATGACTGTCACTGTCGGTCATTTTGGCTAGCCAATCACGGGTTTGTACCGTGCATTTTGAATGGCTGTATCTGTATCTGAGCAAAGTGTTAAAAGGAATGAATTACAAGTATTTCAGGAGGTTTTTATTACTGACATGGACAAATGTTCCTTAAAACCCCAGGTTCTCTGGATAAAAACATTAAACTATGTAAATGTGAAATATTGCACCCTTCACAATCCCCATCCCCATTCACAGAATATTTGTGTAATTGGAGGATGAAATGTGGACTGCATTGAATAATATATTTGTTCTCTAATAAAGAGAAAATAAATTGTACACAAGAAATTGTGTGAAATTGAACTTTCAAACATCTTGATTTAAATCATGAAAATACTTTTTTTTTTCACATTTATCCCCTGTAAAGATTCTTTGGAGGTGTGGTAGCTCAGATGGCAAGGTCACCTAACTGTTAACTGAAAGGTTGCAGGTTCAATCCCAAGCGATGTAACTTGCTCTGATTCCTTCCAGAGGTGCCCAGGTCCACTCAGCCTTCTATCCAAATTAATACCAGGGGGTAATAGGCTGGCTGGAGTGTAATGCTCTACTTCCAGTGTCAAATGGTTGAGAAAAATGGTGGCCCATTCCCCCATGGGCCCTTAGGGCCTGAAAAGGGGACCCTATTAATAATAATAATAATTGCTTACACTTATATAGCACTTTTCTTGACACTCCACTCAAAGCGCTTTACACCACCACCACCAATGTGCAGCATCCACCTGGATGATGCGATGGGAGCCATAGTGCGCCAGAACGCTCACCACACATCAGCTATCAGTGGGGAGGAGAACAGAGTAATGTAGCCAATTCATAGAGTGGGATTATTAGGAGGCCATGATTGATAAGGGCCAAATAGAAATTTGGCCAGGACGCTGGGGCTACTCTTTTCGAGAAATGCCCTCGGATTTTTAATGACCACAGAGAGTCAGGACCTCGGTTTTATGTCTCACCCGAAGGACGGCACCTGTTTACAGTATAGTGTCCCCATCACTATACTGGGGCATTAGGACCCACATGGACCGCAGGGTGAGTGCCCCCTGCTGGCCCCACTAACACCTCTTCCAGCAGCAACCTTAGTTTTTCCCAGGAGGTCTCCCATCCAGGTACTGACCAGGCTCACACCTGATATATAATAATATCACACCTGCTTAGCTTCAGTGGGTTGCCAGTTGTGAGTTGCAGGGTGATATGGCTGATGGCATTAAGATGTTTTGATTTATTTGTATTGGTCACAAATTAATTATATACTGTATAAGTCTCTTCGTTGTTTAGTTCCATAAAATGTATAAAATAAGAAACACCTGTCTAACATCTTTGTTCAAAACAAGTTTAAGAAAGTAGAGGTTATACCATTTTGGAGCTTAGTGTCCTTTACGTATGAAACATTAATTTTGCAACTAAATTATGAAACATTAACATTATGTAGCACCTGCTGCCAGAACATGGATTGCAACCCTTTAGTTAATAATGGGGTTTGTAATTCTGCCTTGAGCAGGCACTACGATTTATAAATGAGCCTTGTTGAGGGCGAACAGCTACGTATTGTCCATTTAGTTATTGTTTTTATGAGTAAAAGCATGTTATTCTGAGCACAAATGTCATTTATCTTACTAATCAACAGCACCTCTAAGTGTTCCATTATTGTAAAGAGTAATGACGTTTAAATCAATCACTTCTGCTGGAGTAACTATTGTGTAATCTACCTGGAACAATAACTGGTTAATTCAGACATCTCACTTTGATCCAGTATACAATAGACTTAAATGTGGTGAAGAAGGCACATTGCTTTTAAGAGGAGTGCAAGTGGAAAGGTGGAATCATCCAATCTAGAACTAAGGGTTTGAGCACGATTCTGATTCTAAGTGAGACATGCTAAGTGAACCTTTCCTGTTGATATGTTTTGAAGGAAGCAGGAGGATAATGCTAGGGAAGAGATTTAAAGAAAACAGAAGTGGGAGAGGACACAGATAGTACAAAGATAGACGTAGAGCAGTTGACAGAATGAAGACAGAAATTGAGAGACCATTATAGGATTTAGAAGAGAAATCTTGAAACACAGTTTTAAAAAATATTTTGGAAACATTGAGTTACATGTAACTAGGGATAACAATATTCTAGAACTATATGCTTTGTGAATGTTTGGAATACCTAACAAGAAAAACTTGGTTTTACCTGTGTGGTTAATAGATAGTCTTCATGGGACGAGAAGGCTCAAACCCCATTTAGATGGAGTGATCCAAGGTGCAAGGTGGAGATGAGATGGAGGAGGGATGCTTGAGACAAGTACTGAAGAAGGCATTTGAGTTCCATAATGGTGTGATGCAGCTTCTGTGTGTCAAACAAGACGGTCAGTACTATATTCACTAAGAAGAATCAGGTTTTTAGAAGGGAAACAGAAAGATTTGTGTATGATTCACTTAGAAGTACTAGGGGAAACAGTAACAAATAGAGGAACCTAAATAAATTTGTTTAGTGAATGTCATATGACCTAAGTTTGAAAGAAAAGTGGATATTACACATACAGTACAACAAAATAACTTTTTGTATGTTTTTTATGAGTGGCTAAACTGATGCTCACCCAAGCCCAGTTTGAGTTCTTTGACTCAGGCATTGCAAGGTCAAGCCTGGTTCATATTATTCAGAAGATTTCCCATTCAGGATGGTACAATTTATAGTACCGTTAAGGTAAGAGTTGTGATTAGTTTGCCAGAGCTCTCTAGCTGCATACTTGCAGGTTTGTGGTACATTTGGGAAACGATAGACTTCTCCTTCAGTTTGCATTTAATTGAGGGAGCTCAAAATTGGGCAGGTTTGTACAGTCTGTCCACACTTCCTCATTTCCTCTATGTGTGGTTGCAGTAGCTGTACGTTGGGACTTAAAAACACAAAATTGATCATTTCAATCTGAGTTGATATATAATAGAAGAAAATCCATTTTGAGCTCATTGTCATTACATTGGATGTTACTGACTGACAAGACAGAGAATTGTCCAATTAGTTTACCATGGAAATTAACCATGGCAGCAGTGTGCTTTTGCTTTTAGCTGCATTCTAGCATGTTTATGCCTAGTCTTGAATTTAAACAAAATGTGTTGAGTAGAAAAATGGATAGCCTATAGTGGATAAAAGACTATCTATTTCTGTGCAGATGTTGATTAGTGTAGAGAGGATCGTAGAATCTGTGGCAGCTATGCCATCTGTAGGAACATAGTTGGTAAACAGGGTTGAGGAACCAAGAAATTCCACAGGACACTACTGTAGCGGCGAGGCTTATTAATAAGGCAGAATTAAGTGTTCTGAGCCTTCCCAAATGAGGCCCCATTTCTCTGTTCATCTCTGTGGTGCAGCCACAGAGAAACTATTCATGCAGGCTGATTTAAGGTTTCTTTTGATAAGGTTTCCTAGGACAGCTCCCGAAGGGGGATGCACTTAGCTAAGCCTGGCTATCATGATCAATGGTCATCCATTGGCGCCTATCTGTCTAGGGAGTGCCAGATGGACATCTGGACTGCATTCCTAAGTGTCAGGAGTAAGTGACTCATATCTCACCTTGATCAACCAATCAGGGACTGGTAGGGCCGAGTAACCCACGTGGGACTCTGATGCCCATGGAACTTTCAGCCAATCAACGAACTGAAGTTCCTCCAGGTAAAAACAGGCAACACAGAGGGCCTGTGAGATTCAGTAAGATTCAGTAGGATTCAGTAGAGAATTCTGTGGACAATTCTAAAGGGAATTCAAAGGAGAATTCCAGGGCAGGACGGCCCAGGAGCAGAAGGCTCCCAAGGGCAGGACATTCTCATAGAGCGCCTCCTGACCATCCTGAGACTCAGCCCGGACAACCACGGAATGGCCAGTGTGTCCGAGTGCCAGAACTTTCCTTTGTTCTAAGAGTCTAGAGCGGAGGTTGCCAGAGAGTAACCAGAGGATCCACCCGAGGTTAGCACTAGCAGCAGGCCTCGTGAACAGGTCAGAACTGTGGACAGCTGAATCACTATTCAGAACTAGCGCTTCATCAGGAACGAACCAGTCCTCTTCCTGACTTGCTCGGACCCACAGTCATCTTTTCTCCTGTGCACAAACTGTGCTAGTTAAAGCCAACACTAACTAGCCGGTCAGTGAGCATCTGCAGCGCACCGTCGCAAGCCGCACAGCACAGCCTGGCACCTAGCCAGAGAGCGCGGATTGGACAGCAACAAGCCTGCAACTGTTTCTTTGTGCCCGCAGGAGATCTGAATCTCCAGAGATTGGATGAGTATTCAACTTCAATGCATTACAGCTCGAGAATTCAATTGTTATCCCAACCAGTTGATATCAATTTAATTCCTAAGAGTTATGTACTTGTTTTGAGTATCTAATGTAGAAGTTATAACCAAGTTCATTTATGAAACGGTCTAAATGAATGATATACTGAACGTATGTCCTCTTGATATGTGTAACACTTTGTAACTGACTGAATATATACCTTTTGTATTCTGATAACCCTCTCGATAAGATCTGTTAGTTTTACATGCATATTCTATGTATTAATAAATGTATCCTCGTGTATTAGTACAGATACAGCCATTCAAAATGGGTGAGGTATTTCACGGCATACCGCGACACGCCCACCGGGGTATCACGCGGTATCACGTGTGTCACGTGACTAGCTATCCGGCGTCGCCTTGTAAAACCGCCAGGGGGAGCTTAACCTCTCATGTACAGCATTCGAGCCTTTAATTTTGAACTGTGTATTACAGCATGTTAATCATCAGTCATTCAAATGTTGGTATATTTTATGAAAGCAAGATTGCTCAGTTGGACAAAAGTACACAACCTACCTTTATCAGAAATATTTATGCATCAAAGCCTTTACTGAAGATATTACTAATAGTATTAATAATGGATGACTTTGGACAAGCTGTATACTCAAAGTATAATTTCTTTAGCACATTTGTACAAGCACTTGGAATCTGTCCAGGCCATACTTTGTCAGGCATTTTGTTTTACTTCAACGGGCATAAAAACTTCCTTGCTTTTAACAGGGCGTTTCATAATTTCTAACTACGAAAATGATTTAAAATGCGAAACCTATCATGAAAAGAAAAAAATACACACCAGTATTCCATTTCTCCCTAAACATTGTAAGCTTCGAAGTCTTTAACTAACATGATACCGGAGTCAACAAGCATACTTTTAGAATTTGATTTAAAGGGAATATAATATGGAATCGCGTATCTCTAGAATTTAATAACGGTATGATTATATCCGTGTACTGCGGGAGGGCTGTTTCGCCTGCCTGCTTATGCGAGCTGTCTTGTAGCTTACTGGTCTAGTTGCGTGACTACCAACTGGCAGGTTGTGTGTTCGAATCCAGCTGGTGCTGGACCTTTCAGTTTTATTTATTTATTTTTTAATCGCGTAACATAAACATATTACCGTATGCAAACTGTACTGTATACAATATGTATATGTATATTTAATGTCTTAACTGTGCCCGTTTAAGTATTGAATATTCATATCTAATTTTACCACTGAAGGGAAATCTTAACATAAACATACAGTATATGGCTGGTCTCGGTACTTTAAAGAAAAAAATACACACCAGTATTCCATTTCTCCCTAAACATTGTAAGCTTCGAATGAAACCACTAAATAAAGACATAAATATAGAAATCTTAAGATTTGTTTTATTTAATGTTGGTAGCAGGATGAACTGTCAGAGTGTATATTTTGTCGCAAAGTTGCTACAAGATGTTAACAGTGAAAAAGGTATTTAGAAATGAGTTATTTCAAGATGAAAAAGAAAACATACACGAAACATGGTTTCATTACGACCAGAATCGGTCTTGAGATATTTTTAACTTTTTTTAAGTACTGCTCACGTATATGTTTCTAGGTTTATATTATGCATTTCATACGGTCAAATTACTTTTGAGCAACTAATAAGAAGCGCGAAACGGTATGCGTTTTAGTTTCGTTTTGTGCTGGAACCCGTGGATTGATTAGAGATATCAAGTACATACAAGTCATTTTTTAAATGTTGTAGTTCGTCTTGAAAAAATGTTACGAGTACATCATCTATCAACAATTACACAGGTTCTGTTTCCATATTGCGGATTTTGGTTAGGTACAGTATTATCAAATCCAGTGGCGCTGTGTGTTACTTTACTGATTCCCAATCTGTGATTGAAACCTGTAAAACTGGTTTAATTCGTCACAGCCAGCACTCTTCAGGTGTGAGGGTCTTCTGGTCAGAATGAAACGCTAAAATGTTTGTGTATATTCTAATGGTAGTGGGGGCAGGGTGTGTGGGAACAGGTTTGTTCTTCACACCTGAAACATTTTCTCTGAAAGGATTTTCTTAGCAGTTTAACCGATCTTGTTACAGCATGTTACAGTTTACTATTATTAACCATATTAATTTTAAGTGCTTAATGTAAAATCTTGTAAAAATATATTTTCATTGTTCAAATATACATTAAGTCTGACTATCATATAATAAGTTAAATACAAAACTAAAGAAAAAATAGGGTTAAATATAATTCAAAATATTTTGCTAACAATGTTAACTGTTTATGAATAATAAAATGTATTAACTAAGGAGTAGGATGGCACAGTTGTTAGCATGTTTTTTGTTTTGTTTCTTTTTCATAAATACAACAGTAGTACCTGATGTCTCAGCGCCTTTCAAAATTAAATTATGCATGCAAACCTGTGAACTAGAAAGATAACTAAGATATCCATCCATTTATAATGGTGGCAAAGTGGTTAGCATTGCTATCTTGGAGCACTGGGGTCCTAGATTCAATTCCTGCCATCCTGTGTGTGTGGGGTTTGCATGTTCTCTCTGGGTTACATGGTTTTTCTCCGTATGTGTGATATGACTCCCTCTCGCACTCCAAAACATACTGGTAAGTTAATTGGTTTATGGGAAAACTGGCCCTGGTGTGTGTGTGTTTGTGTCTGTCTGTCCTGTGATGGACTGGCGCTATGTCCAGGGTGTATTCTGCCTTGTGTCCGTTGCTTACTGGGATAGGCTCCAAATCCTCAGTACTGGATAAAGAGATTAGAAATAGATGGACTATACACAGTGTTAGAAACCCACTATGAAATGGCAGCATCTCACTGAGAATAAAATATTTTATAGTGCTGGCCTTTCCACCTCTCTTGCACATCAGTATCCATACCTAGTTATTTAAACAAATTACCTCTAATTATAAACATCTTAATATGCTGGCTCTGTGGATCCGCATCAGCTATGTTTGCCCATTCCTTCAATTCATGTGCATCCAACACAAAGTTCAATACTAGTAACTGCACAAAATCTAAAATACAATCCTCATTTCAGTATCTATGTAAACATATAGTCTGTTAACTTCATCATCTTCATCAAAAGTATGCCTAACCCCATTAGGAAGTGTTCTTGTTATCAGTGTATTCCTTAGCTTTCCCAAAATTATCTTCTTCTTACCAACATCTCTAGTCTTTTATCCTGCAATAACTCAGCCAACACTTAAATCCCCAAAAGCTGCTTGTGTTAATTTCTTTAAATCACAAATATCATGTGTAAATACTGGCCATTTAATACTCTGCATTGTGGGATAATAGTTTATTTTAAAGGGAACTAGAGAAACTAAGAACTAGAGAAATTAAGAAAGGCTTTTTTTTCCTAGAATTAATAAATGCACATCCTGTTCACTGGGGAAATTAAATCCACACTGAGCAATCTTCAATATGTTCAGAATATGACAGCGAGAATCCTATCAGGGATGCATTACACCTGTTTTCAAGTCCTTGCACTGGTTACCTATCAGGTTTCGAGTCAACTTCAAATTCCTCATCCTCATTCTGTACCTACAGTATATGGCTTATTATCTGTCTACTCCCCCACCTTTGTCTGTCTGACTCTGGTCTTCTAGCTGTCCTCAAGAACATATACATTCTGTGGGTGACAGGGTCTTCTCCAGCTGCACCCCAGAGCTCTCAATTTGTATTCCCAGTGATATCAGTCACGTACCCTGAGTGCATTTAAATCTAACCTCAGAACCTTTCTTTTCAGAAGACTTAGTGTCTGTATCTGCTTCATTTTCTAATTTTGGTCGCACCTCTAACTGCTTGTCTTTCTTATATGTATTTACTTTGTAATCTGTGGTCCTTTTATCTGTTTTTACATCTACCATATTGCTTTGAGATGCCACCTTTAATGGTAATATATAAAATAAAGTTTTTTATTATTGTTATAGGGAAACATGATCAGATTTTCCCTGGTTCAGAAAAAAAGATCTAAAGTATACTAGTTTGTCACTCTTCTCATTCCCTTTGCTAAATGACTTTTCATACTAATCTGATCAATCTAACTGCCAGTTTTCTGTGCTTTCTCTATCCTGCTAGATTTGCAATTATTCTGAAAATTTTCATCTTGAAATAACTCATTTCTAAATACCCTTTTCACTGTTAACATCTTGCAGCAACCCTGCGACAAAATATACACTTAGCTCAACCTGACAGTTCATCCTGCTACCAACATTAAATAAAACAAATCTTAAGATTTCTATATTTATGTCTTTATTTAGTGGTTTCATTAGTGACAAAGGCTAAACTTTCTTGGAAAAATGTCTTTTATGTGTTGCGGAAAAAACTGACTTGCTTTAACAAAATATGTTTACAAGTCCTTTCACCTGGCAGTTTACCTAAATGCCCAACTATCTGAGAAGCCCTCCATGAAACCATAGTTGCTATTAATTCATTTAGGGCTCACTGACAGAATTGCTGTTTTTTATGCATGCTAATTTCTGATTCCTCACTCTGTTTCATGTTTATAGATAAGACTATTGATCGCGAAGGGAAATTGATGTACATGTTTACATGTTCTTTTGTAACATAGACCTTTTTGTGATTTTTTTGTATATCTAAGCAAGTGTTCCTGCATCCCTCTTCTGCACTATAGGCATGGCTTTTATTCTGTTTGCTCCATTTCTAAAACGTTTTGCTCATGTGCATTTTTGTATTTTTTTACACCTCTAGCACTTTAACGTCCTGAATTTTCATTTGCCTTAATTTGTAGAATGAATTTGAGTTTTAGCCTTAAAAATCTTAAGTTTTCACTATCTTTTGTTTCTTGTCCTACAACTGTTATTATTGATCACCATGACTTCATTCAGCCTTTCCTGAACGTCTATGACAGGCAGAGAGAGTGCTGTTTCTGGTGCGATCTTTTGCAGCTGACATTTCACTGTTTTAAACGAACAAGAAATTAGATTGCTCATAAATCACTTATTCTATATAAATACAGCGTAATTGCCCTCCGAAAATCCTCTTTTTCTTGTTCGTTTTAGAGACCTTGATCGAAACTGATTTTAGATGTCAGAAAGGATTTATTTTCTCTGTATTTCCTACATTGCTTTGTCGAGATTTTAACTTTATTTTTAGGCTCAGATTTCAACTATAAATCATACACTAATTAATAGCAGTAAATACTGATGTTTTGCTCCCTCTTACCACAAAAATATATATGTTTTGTAGCTGGGATGAACTTTATTTCGTACGCGTAGCTACTGCGATTTGGACACGAAGCGGTTAAAGATGGCGGCAAATCAGGCACCCAGAGAGAGGGGGGGGGGCGTCTTCTCGCCTCCATAACTAAAATGCCAAATAGGAGTGGCTTAAGCGACATACACAGTCGTGTAACTGACAGTTTGAGGTAGCCTATCGTGTAAATTTCGTTTTGTTGCTGATAGGTTAAGCTTTCGAAACTCTGCCCCAAAGTCATGTGACTGATTTTTCGCCCTGTTTCGTTGGTTAAACGCAATGATCACAAGCACCACCATGGTAACTGGGATGTGTAGTTTTTAATTCAGTTTGAATTATAACTGTACGTACTGTCTTCATATTTGGCCAGGGCTTTAAAGAGAAGGCGCGCCAAAAAATTTCGCTGCCGTCGTCTCCGCTTTAAAGGTACCCCCGTGCTGGAAGAATTTGACCTCGGAACGTTTGCCCAGCGTACTTAAACTTAATATGGTCAGTAACGGTAAACAGTAACATGGTAAGAAGGAGCACGTACAAACGTTTTCGAAATAACCACATGTAAGACTCTGATCCTAAAAATGTTTAGGGAGAAAGTGGAATACTGGTGTGTATTTTTTCTTTAAACTACCAATACCAGCCATATACAGTCTGTAACGTAGGGATTTCTATATGTCTTTATTTAGTGTTTACATTAGCGACAAAGGCTAAACTTTTAGCTTCAGTAACGTGTACATATCTCCCCTTTTTATAAAACGACTTGGTTGAAAACTGTTCCAGAGCCACTGTTGTTTCATCAGTGAAAAGTACATCATGAAATGCCTCTCCCTGTTCAATCCACTGGAAAAAGAAAAGGAGCATAAAGCTTCTGATGGTCATAAACGATATTCATTTAGGAGCAGCATCAGAGGTATGTTTTTAACTGCACTGCATTGGAGAGAATACCATAGTGTGTTTTTTTTTTTACTCCCTGGCGGAAACTGGCTTCCAGAAGAATCAGTATGGCTCAGAGATTAAATAAAACTTCACAGACATTAACGAAGAGCATAACGCGTGTACTGTATACACTGCAAGTACAACCCAACTCTCTGCAGGAGTGCTGGCTGTGACGAATTGAACCGGTTTCACGGGTATTTTCAAAGTAGGAGGCGAGATTTCCAGCGAAAGACACCCCCCCCCCCTCAAAAACCCAGTAAATACAGTACTTACTAGTTAAAGGCTAGGCTCCCGACTACGGCGAAAGGAACCCTTCTTTCATTAGAAGACAATGAACATATTTTAGCCCTGAATGAATTAATAGCAAACATAGTTTACATAAAAGACATTTTTCCAAGAAAGTTTAGCCTTTGTCACTAATAAAACCACTAAATAAAGACATATATAGAAAAATCTTAAGATTTTTAAAATACATGACTTTGCTAAAATTTATTTGAAAATAAAAACAATTACAACCGCCAGGGGAGAGAGAGAACAGGGGAGGGATGTTGGTTTTGCATAAGGGGCGGGGCTATGGAAAGTAGGTATGTTTGGGAATGTGTAGTTACATGTTCTGGCTGTTTGTGAATTATCGTTGTTGAGTTTGGAGTGTTGAGGTATTGATTTTGTGTAATGCTTTATGTTGAAAATTGAGGTGGATTTTGTTTATGATAAACAGGATAAACTGGGATGGGAGGAAGGTTTGGTTTTGCATAAGGGGGGGGATTATGATAATTGGAGGACTTGCGAGTGTAAAATGGTTTGATTATTTGATTTTGTATTGTGGTTGTTATCTATGTTTTTGGTTGGTATTATGTTTATATGGTTGTTTTTGTTGGTTGGTTGTTATTATGGTTATTAATAATACGATCTATAGTTGAAATCTGAGCCTAAATAAAAAGAAAAAGCAAGTGATTAGGTTTATGAGCAATCTAATTACTTATTCGTTTAAAAAGCTATATAAAATAAAGTTTATTATTAATTTGCTGGACAGAGCGGTGAACATTATTATGCATAAGACAAAGATAACGATCCTGATCAGTTTAGAAATCTGTGTACGCTGTAAGGTTTTTATTTCTTAAACTTTTAAAATACACGTTTAGAATTGAAAGAAATCCTCTTCCTGGTATAGCAAACCAGCACGTCTTTTTTCTCCAATCAGAGGGGTGTCAGATGGTGTCAGCCAATCACCATTCTGCGTTGGGTAGCAACGGGTGACTGTTCTCAGGCGGAAGATGTAAACAGCTTAATGTTCGTGTTAAATATTTTTTTTTAATTAAAATTCATTCTATACAGCAATCGCATATTTGGGTACCGTTTCATAAAACTTTCATGTTTGAAATGTTTAGGGAGAAATGGAAGACTGGTGTGTATTTTTTCTTTAAACTACCAAGACCAGCCATACACAGTACAGTTTACATACATACAGTAATGTTTTAAATTAATATCGTTTATGACCTTCAGATGCGTTATGCTCCTCTTCTTTTTATGCTCAGCTACTAAAATTTCCCTTTAGTGGTAAAATCCATATAAATATTCAAAACTAAGCGGATTAAAATGTGCACAGTAAAGACATTAAATGATTCAATCTTTGCACTACCAACCAATGCACCACGAGTGCCCCTGTCGGTCATTTTGGCCAGCCAATCACTTGCCCTGCGGTATGCTCCGGTGCCCCGCGGTGGCTTGTGGGTAGGTTACCGTACCGCGGGTTTTTACCGCGCATTTTGAATGGCTGCATCTGTACCTGTGTGTGTGCGTTGTTTGAGTTATGTCGCATGGTTGGATTCTAAAGCCATCAAAAGAATTAATTTTGTGATTTACTGCTACAATTAATAATTGTTCCAGTAAATGCCCAAACCCTACAGAACTGGTGCCTTCAAAGAGCCACACTACATTACATTTTGGCTATGGCAACATTACACTACTCAGGTGAGCCCTGGTAGAGAATGCAGGTGTCCAGGAAAATGCTGTTTGATATTATGATTGTGTTCATAAAACAGCTGCTCTCTTATCTGTTGTTTCTTTTTTATTTGCAGATATTGATGAGTGTGCCTCTGGGATCTGTCCTTATAATTCACTTTGCTTTAATACAATTGGAAGTTACTACTGTCAGTGTAAGCCTGGTTTCAGACCAACATCTTCACTTGACATATTCACAGAATCATCTCAGACCTGTGGAGGTAAGAGTTCTGGAATCACTAAACATAAGAATGGTTACAACTGAGATGAGACCATCAGTAGAGATAAAGAGCTAGAAGTAGATAGAGAGGTACAGGAGTTTATTGCCATATGTACAGTTACAGTGGAATTTTAATTTGCGCTGATCTACTGTACTGTGTATGGACAGTACACAGTACAGCAGACAACACAATACCACTGACAACACCACACAATGTAGACAGTACATTACAAACATAATAAAAAATTAAACAGAACAATAAATATGTTGTGGAGAACAATAAACATGTAAGAGTGAGAAAAAAAACACGGTAGACCATGTGAAAAGTGCATAGTACAGATGTGCATTGAGTCTGAGGCATTGCAGTTAGCTCTTGAGGATGCGTACTGCAGTAGGATAGAAACTGTTCTTGAGTCTAGTGGTCTGTGTTTTAATAGTGCGGTACCACTTGCCAAGGTGCAAAGGTGAGAACAGTTTGTGGCCGCGATGGTTGAGATCCTGAATGACGGATTGGGCTTTTTTGCAGCAGCAAATCTCACAGATTGATGGTAAATCACATCCATAAAATTCTGTGCCATTACCACAATCCTTTGTTTTGTCATCCATGGTAATATTGCTGTACAACACAGTGATATCACTAAAGTTCATGAGAAGCTGTTTCCCCATACCAAATTTCTTTAAGCACCGCAGAAAGTGCAGGTGCTGTTGTGTGTTTTTAAACTGGCTACAGTGTTGTGAGATCAAGCCAAGTCGGTGGAGAACAAGGGGAACCTGAAGCAGCTGGCAGTTTTTTTTGTTTTGTTGACATACAGGGTAAATTTTCACCGCCTAAGGTCAGCCTGTCATGAAATCCACTATCCAGTTGTGGATAGAGTTACAGTACATAAGCCCAGATTCATGAGTTTTTGGAACCGGCTTGGTGGGAACAATTGGTTAAAGGCCTTGCCGTAATCTATAAACAGCATCCTAAAATAGGTGCCCCACCTGTCTAAATGTTCTAGGGCAGTATAAGTAGTCCTAGTGATATAGCCTCATCAACTGACCTATTCAGGCACTAAGCAAATTGAAGTGGGTCTGGGATAGTGCAATTTATATATGACAATACTAGGCTTTCCAGGCATTTCATGACCACTGAAGTGAGTGCCAGTGGGCAGTAAGCGTTTAAACAAGTTGGCTTGGTCTTCTTGGGCAGTGGCACAATTTTAGTTTGTAGCAAATGTCTTTGTTCATCCAGGGCTCCTGATTGAGATATATTCAGATCCTCCTGGTAGGAACATATCTGTCCACACAGTAGTTGACGTAGGATGTGACCACCTCTGTATACTCATTTAGATCAGTGGAAGAATCTTTTAATACACATTAATCAGACATTAGTTAGTCTGCGAGTAGTTTATTGAGCCAAGGATCTTGTTCAGTTGTTTTTTGAAGAAAATTAATGTACCTGCTTCAAAAACATATTCCCACATATATTTTTTAAAGAAGTGAGATTGGATATTGTTCTGTCATTTCTTCCCTTATTTTTCATTGTTAGAGTGTTCCTTGTCAGAGAAATTAAATCATCTCTGATAGGCCCTACCATAAACTAGGTTGGTCCACACACACAAAATCTCACAATGGCCAATATAGTAAAGCCCACAAGGTTTAACTGCAGACTTTTTCCTGAAAACAAAATATAATTCTAGATGCTGAAGGTATGATACCATCTCAACCAACACCAACTTGTGATGCTGTACTGTACCTTAAAAACAAGAACCCAGCTCATTTTTGTTGGTTAACTCATTGGTTACTCATGTCTCTCCAACTAAACTCTCAATCTGAATTTTCCTACCACACCAGGACTTAAACTTCTCCATGGCGCCAGGACAAATGAGTGAGTCAGTAAGGTGCAGAATTCTGTCCAAGATATTCTTTTTACAACAGAAGAAAGCTTGTGTTTATGAGCCCACTGTTATATTTGCCCAATCAACAAAATTAGACAGTTGGACTCTTTGTGAACACCCTAAATGTCCGAGCATATTCAGAACCGAGCCATAACTGGGACAAAACAAAGTCTCCCATCTGTCTGTCTTGGGGCTAGACCCCAAGAAATTAGGTTTCTCTTCTAAGATGAGAAAAGAAGAAGCCGTAAGGCATGAGAGAAAAATATTTTTAAAATTCTCCAAGGGTTTTAAAAATGGAAAGAGAGCACCTTAGCTGGAAAGCCAATGGTGTGGTTCTAGGCCGAGCAAACAGGATTACCATGATAATGTAATATAGGGCTCTTAATTAGAAGCTCAGGTGGTGCTGATGAGACATTCTCATACAACAATCAGGGAGTAAAGAACAATTAGCAGGCTGTTTTGGTGGTATTAGAGGCACTTTAGTGGTGAGCAAGGGAAGATTCCTTCCACTGTGTCACACAGTAAATAAATATTTTCCACATTCTACAGTTTAGCAGAATAGCTGTGAGAAAACTCTCCTCTTTCATTAGGACTACACTATTGTCTGGCTGCTCACAATTAGAAATGACTGCATTTACATCACTACTTAAATATTATTCTCTATAAGTTTAAGTTACTGTAGATACAAAGATACACATCTTGCCCAGAAAATCAATCTAATTCACCTTTTAATTATTTAATAATTTCAGTATTTTTACAAGATTTGACTGTTGAATAAACCTTTCAAATATTTTGTTTCATTGCTGCACCTGACTCACCAGACAGTAGCCCTTTCCAAGTAGAAAACCTGAAAAAAGTCTGAATTTTTTTAGAAGTTTGCACTATTGTTTTGTGCAATTTGAATAATGGTTGTGCTAAGTGACGAATGTCATCAACATTTTACAGATGTTGATGAGTGTTCTTTGATTGGGTACTGCCCTAAGAATTCAGTTTGCTTCAATATAAATGGAAGTTACTACTGTCAGTGCAAGACCGGGTTCAGATCAACATCCAGGACAACCAATTTTACAAGTGTCAGTGAAAAATGCACGGGTAAGATACCTGGAATCTATAACAATGATCTTTCCTTCCCTATAAAGTTTTAATTGTCAAAGTACTGCTTCCATTTTCATTGGTCTCTCGTCAGTACTCTGAAGAATTCAAATACTATATATTTCCATGTTGCAGTGTAGGAAACCTCATGTTTCATGTTGCAGTCTTGGAAACCTAACTCAGTCCCTAGTCCCTTCATAGTCCTTGTCATTGTAGGGTTGTGTAATTGTTCAGTGATTTTCTGTTTAATTATTTTCAGTTCAATTGTATTTTATGTTAAACTTTCCCATCTGAAAGGACTTTACAGAAGGAAAAGAACAAGCTGTAATGGTGTGGCCATTGTCAGCTAAATATAGATATAGATGATCTCACAAGTACAGGGTTTGTTTACAGGACATGTAATGATGTAAAGAAAAGCAAATTAATAGTCTTTCAGTTTCAAATAACACCCTAGTTCCTTTGCATTATGACACAATTGTCTTAGTTTCACTGGATCTTGTACTTTATTTTTATACTTTAATTTATAGTTTATTACTTTGTCTTTTGAAACATTTTTCTTCCTGTTCTCCTACAGATGTCAATGAGTGTCGAGAAAACATAATGATTTGTGGTGTGAATACAATATGTTCAAACACAATTGGAAAGTACTTCTGCACATGTAAACCAGGATACAAATCAATTAGTGGTGAAGAAAACTTCAACACAACTAATAATGTGTTATGTGAAGGTAGTGGTCATTGTTTATTTCACAGCATTGGGGCACATTCTCAGGTTTACATCAGAATATTGGAATGGCTCATTCAATCCAATGAGCCTGGATGTTACTGGAAAAATAGCAACATGTATTACAGAAAATAGAAACAGAAACTCTGTTCCATCTAGAAAATTTACAGTGAGCAATAAAACCTAATCTACATGTCTTTTGGAAGTGGGAAGAAATCAAACATTACATTTCTCCATGTGCTCTGGTTTCTCAATTCAAATCAAGATACTGTACTTTTACTCATTGGTCACACCAATAAAGCATCTTAAATTGAATTGAGAAACCAGAGCACATGGTGAAATCTAATGTAAACACCACACTGACAGTCATGACAAAATTGGATTGAACTGAAAACCTTGTAGACAGTAATTTACCATACAGTTACTCAGAAATTGATTTCTTACTTATTTTTTATATCCTGATGCATACAAGGAACACAACACTCTGGTGTAATGGATAACACAATATATTAATACTGTAAATTCTGTATATTGAACACAGACGTCATCGATTGTATAGTATATGACAGTGGAGAAACCCTATTACTCAAATATATATTAGAATATAGAATACATTACCAGTGGTGTGTGTGAAGACAACAGTTTGACAAGGCCTCAGTCTTCTCCATACGAGCAATGGTGTGACCTAGAAGCCCATTAGAGTTCTGACAAAAAAGCAGAGCAAAGAAAGTAAGATGTGCAGTACTTCGAAGCTGTGATTGGTTGTAACATCACCAGGTGTAGTGTCTTTCTCTGTTTCTCCAACCTCCAGGTTCTTCTTTGGTTGATCAACTGTAGGGTGATTGGTCTTGACCTCAGACCCAGGATCATATTAAAAAAGCTCTCGTTTGGTGTGTTCTAGACTGAGATATGTTATATTATATTAGAAACATATATTATATTATATGTTATATTTATATTAGAAATTGGATACTTCAAAAGGGAGGTTGAGAATTGATGCAATTTATGATGTTCTTCCCAGTGTTACAGACTCTGGTGATGCTGTTCAAGGAAGTTAAAAGATTTATATTAGAAATGTTTAAGATGTCTCAATTCTCAGGAAGTGAAAGCAAAGGCACTCACCCATACTAAATTAGTGTTACTAATACAAAAATCAACTATGTATGCAAAATGTACCCAACAACCTAAATTAACCCAATACAAAAAAAATTCACACAAATACACAAGTGAACTACGAATACCAATAAAGGAAAACGAGAGCAGACACAAGTAACAGGGTACAAAAGAACACAGAGCTTGATACAATACGTCTGGGCAAGGTAATGGCTAAAAAAGAATAAACACAAACAAATGAAAGTATGAGGAGACGAAAACAAACCAACAAAGCTTAAGCTATATGAAAACACACACAGACGAAGCAAAAGTGAAACAAAACCGAAGCTAAGCCGAGCGGGACCAAAGTCAAACAAAAGGCCCCTTTGAAACCTCCAAGTTATATACTGAATAAGCTGCACTCTGATTGGATGAGAAGCTGATTGATGATGGTGTAATACGAGAACAATGGTGTAATGATGAACCAATGGGGGAGGGAAAACAATCAAAGTTAGGAAGTGTGGAACATAGCAACAAAAACACACATGGACCACACACTGGGACGTAACAAGTAGCAGAGTATTGAATAAGATAGAGAAGACACATACAGTAGCTAAAAGAGAGGCAGCAATATGAAAGATGGAATTGTCCAGTTAAGATCTTTCCAGTATTTACTATTAAGAAGGAAGCAGCAGTGAACAGACCAGTTAACCAGGAAAGAGATTTGCTGGCAACAGAAGTGGGAGAGAACACATCTGTAGCAAAGCTTTTGGCACTGTTGTAACAGAAGAGTTCTTGCTCCGGGTAGAGTGGAAACAGATAGGCTTTATTGTATGCATACAAGGAACACCTCAATAGTAGGGATGTTCAAAGAATACAAAGCAAGCAGTTACCTTTATACAGATGCAGCCATTCAAAATGGGTGAGGTATTTCGCGGCATACCCCGGTGGGCGTGTCACAGTATCACGCGGTATCACGCGTGTCACGTGTGTCACGTGACTAACTATCCGGCGTCGCCTTGTAAAACCGCCAGGGGGAGCTTAACCTCTCATGTACAGCATTTGAGCCTTTAATTTTGAACTGTGTATTACAGCATGTTAATCATCAGTCATTAAAATGTTGGTATATATTATGAAAGCAAGATTGCTCAGTTGGACAGAAGTACACAACCTACCTTTATCAGAAATATTTATGCATCAAAGCCTTTACTGAAGATATTACTAATAGTATTAATAATGGATGACTTTGGACAAGCTGTATACTCAAAGTATAATTTCTTTAGCACATTTGTACAAGCACTTGGAATCTGTCCAAGCCATACTTTGTCAGGCATTTTGTTTTACTTCAACGGGGCATAAAAACTTCCTTGCTTTTAACAGGGCGTTTCATAATTTCTAGCTACGAAAATGATTTAAAATGCGACACCTATCATTCAACTAGAGCTTAAAATATCACAAGGAAAAATACACACCGGTATTCCATTTCTCCCTAAACATTGTAAGCTTCGAAGTCTTTAACTAACGTGATACCGGAGTCAACAAGCATACTTTTAGAATTTGATTAAAAGGGAATATAATATGGAATCGCGTATCTAAAGAATTTAATAACGGTATGATTATATCCGTGTACTGCGGCAGGTCTGTGTAGGGCTGTTTCGCCTGCCTGATCATGCGAGCTGTCTTGTAGCCTACTGGTCTAGGTGCGTGACTACCAACTGGCAGGTTGTGTGTTCGAATCCAGCTGGTGCTGGACTTTTATTTTAATAAACATTTCTTCGAAAAAATAGGTAAGCGATATTATGGACAATCAATTGACTTTTATATTTCAAAATATCGCAACATGATCGATATTTGCGATATTTTGAATATATCTTCCCTTCTGACAGCGGTTCCTGCTTCTATTGTGTGTGTGTGTGCAACAGTAAATTTTTATAGAGAAATGGAGGCTGGACAGTATGCGTTACAATATAAACATTTATATTGATTTAAATCGTGTTCTGATTTAAATCGCAAACGCGTGTTTAATTATGTGTTTTTTAATCATGATCAGGCTAATGCATTTCTACATTTTCTGTATGAACCAGCTTAGAGGTTCATACAGAAAGACAGCTTGTGTTTAAATTGAGTGTAAGGTAATTTATGCTTCTAAAGTCATGGTCAGTATTGTTGTACTGTGCTGTACTGTGTCACATTATTTTATAGCATTTTTATTGCGTTATTAAATCCGGTGGCGCTGTGTTAGTTTCCTGACTCACATTATTTAAACTGCGACACTGATCATTCATCTCTAAATAAACTTTATTTTATATAGCGTTTTAAGCGAATAGGTAATTAGATTGCTCATAAACCTAATCACTTTTTCTACATTAACACAGCGTGATTGCTCTCTGAAAAATGCTTTTCCTTTATTTTTAAAGTAGGCTCAGATTTCAACTATAGATCGTATTATTATAAACTTTCTTGGAAAAATGTATTTTATGTAAACCATGTTTGCTATTAATTCATTTAGGGCTAAAATACGTTCATTGTCTTCTAATCGAGTCGAGTTGACATTGGAAGCCTGCCACACCCGGACCGTTAAACCAACGCATTAGCACGTCAAAGCCCATTGAGCCAGTATTGGCTTTAGTATCCCCCCCTTCTCCCCTCAATTCAATTCAATTCAAGGTGTTTTATTTGCATGACAGATGGGTACAAGCAGTGTTGGGTACTGTATGTATATTGTAACGCTTACGGCAGACAGGCACTGTGTAGGAGCCGACGCACTAGAGCAGCGCCTGCAATTTTTATATTTATAACTTAGTTTTTAAAATTAGTCAAGCAATACGAAGCATCTCCTTTTACTTAGTGCCTGAGCATACTGCAACGCGTGTGAAGCCCATAAACGATATTAATTTTGGAACTTAAACATACAGTATATGGCTGGTCTCGGTACTTTAAAGAAAACATACACACCAGTATTCCATTACTCCCTAAACATTTTAAGCATCGAAGTCTTTAACTAACGCGATACCGGAGTCAACAAGCATACTTTTAGAATTTGATTAAAAGGGAATATAATATGGAATCGCGTATCTCCAGAATTTTAAGACCAGACAATCGCAAACTC
Source organism: Lepisosteus platostomus (assembly GCF_059453375.1). NCBI lineage: Eukaryota > Metazoa > Chordata > Actinopteri > Semionotiformes > Lepisosteidae > Lepisosteus > Lepisosteus platostomus. The sequence goes on from NC_142623.1 coordinate 24,541,737, forward strand.
GTTTTCAATAAAATTATTTTATTCATTCAGCAGTTTGTGAGAGGGACATCCAGCAGGGAGAGACACACACACCGGTTTTCATTGACAACATTGTTTTTTTTTCAATTCCTCTTGTCTAATATGAATGTTTTGTTTGTGGACAGACTGTTAGACAAGAGGAAAAGACCGCCTCCTCCTACGAAGCATTTCGTTGATCCGATCACGAATTCTTTTCCAGTCGTACGCAGCAAGGGTTGAGAATCTCCGATTCACCATCGTACTAATGGTTTCCCGGAGATTGCAAGGCAAGGCACTTTTGCCTCTGGACCCATCGAAATTTACAGACGTGGTCCACCCCCAGTAAATTTCAAAAGTCACAAGATTTCGAAACACGAGGGCGGCGTAGCGGTCGGCTCTTGCTTTCCCGTCTATGCCGATGCACTGCAAGTACAACCCCCCCTCCATCTCCTGGGTGATGGGTAGCAGTTGGACATCTGGGAGAATTATTCGTCCCACTGGCATCTGTGAATTCCGCTGTGCTTCCTGGGGGGAGATAGCCGGCGGGGACAGCATCAACAGATTCCTGCGCGGTGGTGAACTGAGAGGCCGGGATGGAGTGTCCTGAGGCGGTGTGTGCTCTGCGGGGGGCAGAGCTTCCGCCAGGCATTGCAACCTGCGCGGCGGGGAGAGGCACTTTTCGGGAGACAGCTGCTCAACTGTTTGACTGCTGGAACATACTGTCTCCTTCCTCTGCATTTTCAGGAGTGTCTCTAGCCTCCCAATCCTCCCCAGTAATGCATCGTACTGCTCCCGCTGCTGCCGAAATGTCTCCATACAGGTGCTGCTTCTACAGGTTGGCACCCTGGCCAGTGGCCGAGAGCAGAGACCCACAGCCTGTGGCAAAATAACATAATTCATGTAAGAAATAAAGTCACACAGTAGTATTCATCAGTCGCGGAACAGAAGTCAAAATAAACTTTTCTTTTTTTCCGTCTTACCGCTTTCTTTTTTACTGTCCTGGTGGTAGATCGTTTCGCCCGTGCGGTGTTTTCTTGAAGAACAGGCTACGAAGAAATAATTGAATTTAAAATTCAAAACGGCAATAATACCTTGTAATATGCGCTGTAATCGCGTATTTCAGATGAAGTCTGCTGTATTTGCTTACCCTTCGCTCTTTGGAAGCTGGGGCGGCAGAAGCACCCCGTCTCTTCCCGTAAAAGGCCTTGGTCTCCATATGGTACTATGGTCGCTGTAGTGCAGGTTCGCAGTTTTTTTTTTTGTGATGGGAGCTCACCCAATCCCTTGGTGTCTTTTATGCTATATTCACATGTACGGCTAGAGTGTGTTCATTGTCTTCCAATGAAAGGCGGGTGCCTTTTGCCGAAGTCGGGAGACATTGGGGGCTTGCCACACCCGGACTGTTAAACCAACGCATTAGCACGTCAAAGCGCATTGAGGACCCGGGCGCAATAGTTGTTTTGTCCCTTGATTTACTGATCTGCATTAATTAAATCTTGTCAGTCAGGTCTTTTTTTCTCTTTTTCAATTGTCGTTTACACATGCACGACTTTAAAAGCTAGCAAGACAGGTTTCGATTCACATTAGCTGGCGAGCCTTGTTAAAAAAAACAATGACAATGTAACATGCCACTGTTTGTTCATGAACAAAGTTATACTGAGATTTCCTTAGATACGCGATTAAAAAATTAATAAAAATTTGAATCTCCTGCGGAACACATTCCATAAGAATCAGCGGTTCTACAACATATATCGCCTTTAAAGGTGGCTTCTCAAAACGCTTTACGGGATAAAAACAACCAGAACAGCAGCAACAACAATATTGTATTTCATTGCACTTTGAAAATTGCATTTGAGCACGGTTTTTGACTTTTTTTAAATTGCATTTTGGGCGCGGACAGCACATACAAGGGTTAATGAACTGCGCCAAGAAATTTAAAATAGTTTTCTTTAGGTGTGAGGGTAGGAGTGGACCGCAGCAGGCATAATCAGCAAACCAGGAAAACAAAGAACAGGACAGGTGAGATGTGTATCCAGAAAGCGAGTGATCAGAAAAAGGAAATGGTGTTACGCCCAGGTTTTCGACCCAATTGTTTTAACTTGCTAATGCATCAGACACATTTCCTGGCGTATTGTGTTTTAAATAAAATAGGAGTGTCTTTCCCTGGCATTAGCTCATCGGTATGATGTAAGTTTTATCTGTAAGGGGACGGACGCTTTGGTAAGGGGACGGACAATGACCAAAATCACGAAGACTCTCTCACACCAAATAATGAAGATGAAAAGAAATGGGAAGTCAACACGGGACATTGTACAGCAGTTGGCTTCGATGGACATCTTCGTTTCTGAAAGCACAGTGAGACGGCATTATAAAGGGGAGAGGAGGCAAAGAGAATCTAAACCGAGGACGATTCAAAGGTAAATAAATTTCTAAAAATACCTTTCTTGCATGAAAATACAACTACGCACATTATTTTTAAAACTAACTGCTGATCTCTTTTTTTTTTCAAGTCCTATTGTGCGAGCTATCGACAAACTGACCGATGAAAATGATGAGCTACCGGCGATGCAAGTCCAAAGACGGCTATGGGCTGACCTCGGTGCGAATATAAGCCCGACATCGATAAGAAGAGTACGCAGGAGGCTTGGATGGAGATACAGAAAAACCAACACATGCCCCATGATAAGGCTAAAAAACAAAGAGGAAAGACTCAAGCAAGCGCTCCAATGGATTGAACAGGGGGAGGCATTTCAGGATGTACTTTTTACCGACGAAACAACAGTGGCTCTGGAACAGTTTTCAACAATGGCATTTTGCAAAAAGGGGAGACATGTGGACAAGCCAAAGCCCAAGCATCCACTGAAGGTTCACGTCTGGGGGGGTATATCTAGAAGAGGCCCGGGACCACTTCTTATTTTCGAAGGAATTATGGACCGTGTATTCTTCGAGGAAGTCGTGGTCACACAGCATGCTTCCCCATATATCAGGGAGCAATTTGGATCAAGGCACCGTCTCTTTCAAGACAACGATCCGAAACACACAGCAGCAAGGGCGAGGCTTATAGCAGAAGGAGTGAACTGGGTGAAAACTCCAGCCGAATCCCCAGATCTAAATCCGATAGAAATGGTTTGGCATTCGTTGAAAGACTACATTCGGAAAACCGCTAAGCCCGTCACAAAGCAGGAACTGATCGATGCGATCTATAAATTCTGGGAGGAAGAACTGACCGAACAAAATTGTAACAATTTTATTAACAGGCTGTTTCGTGTTCTTCCTAGGATTGTTGACCGGGGCGGGGGACATTCGGGAATGTAAGTCAGAGAAAGACAGTCTCACGTTCGATAATTTCGATAATCGTGTTTCGAAATCTTGTGACTTTTGAAATTTACTGGGGGTGGACCACGTCTGTAAATTTCGATGGGTCCAGAGGCAAAAGTGCCTTGCCTTGCAATCTCCGGGAAACCATTAGTACGATGGTGAATCGGAGATTCTCAACCCTTGCTGCGTACGACTGGAAAAGAATTCGTGATCGGATCAACGAAATGCTTCGTAGGAGGAGGCGGTCTTTTCCTCTTGTTTAACAGTCTGTCCACAAACAAAACATTCCTGTTAGACAAGAGGAATTGAAAAAAAAACAATGTTGTCAATGAAAACCGATGTGTGTGTCTCTCCCTGCTGGATGTCCCTCTCACAAACTGCTGAATGAATAAAATAATTTTATTGAAAACGAGTTTGCGATTGTCTGGTCTTTAAATTCTGGAGATACGCGATTCCATATTATATTCCCTTTTAATCAAACTCTAAAAGTATGCTTGTTGACTCCGGTATCGCGTTAGTTAAAGACTTCGATGCTTAAAATGTTTAGGGAGAAATGGAATACTGGTGTGTATGTTTTCTTTAAAGTACCGAGACCAGCCATATACTGTATGTTTAAGTTCCAAAATTAATATCGTTTATGGGCTTCACACGCGTTGCAGTATGCTCAGGCACTAAGTAAAAGGAGATGCTTCGTATTGCTTGACTAATTTTAAAAACTAAGTTATAAATGCAGGCGCTGCTCTGGTGCGTCGGCTCCTACACAGTGCCTGTCTGCCGTAAGCGTTACAATATACATACCCAACACTGCTTGTACCCATCTGTCATGCAAATAAAACACCTTGAATTGAATTGAATTGAGGGGAGAAGGGAGGGATACTAAAGCCAATACTGGCTCAATGGGCTTTGACGTGCTAATGCGTTGGTTTAACAGTCCGGGTGTGGCAGGCTTCCAATGTCAACTCGACTCGATTGGAAGACAATGAACGTATTTTAGCCCTAAATGAATTAATAGCAAACATGGTTTACATAAAATACATTTTTCCAAGAAAGTTTATAATAATACGATCTATAGTTGAAATCTGAGCCTACTTTAAAAATAAAGGAAAAGCATTTTCAGAGAGCAATCACGCTGTGTTTATGTAGAACAAGCGATTAGGTTTATGAGCAATCTAATTACCTATTCGCTTAAAACGCTATATAAAATAAAGTTTATTTAGAGATGAATGATCAGTGTCGTAGTTTAAATAATGTGAGTCAGGAAACTAACACAGCGCCACCGGATTTAATAACGCAATAAAAACGCTATAAAATAATGTGACACAGTACAGCACAGTACAATAATACTGACCATGACTTTAGAAGCATAAATTACCTTACTCTCAATTTAAACACAAGCTGTCTTTCTGTATGAACCTCTAAGCTGGTTCATACAGAAAATGTAGAAATGCATTAGCCTGATTATGATTAAAAACACATAATTAAACACGCGTTTGCGATTTAAATCAGAACACGATTTAAATCAATATAAATGTTTATATTGTAACGCATACTGTCCAGCCTCCATTTCTCTATAAAAATTTACTGTTGCACACACACACACAATAGAAGCAGGAACCGCTGTCAGAAGGGAAGATATGTTCAAAATATCGCAAATATCGATCATGTTGCGATATTTTGAAATATAAAAGTCAATTGATTGTCCATAATCTCGCTTACCTATTTTTTCGAAGAAATGTTTGTTAAAATAAAAGTCCAGCACCAGCTGGATTCGAACACACAACCTGCTAGCTGGTAGTCACGCACCTAGACCAGTAGGCTACAAGACAGCTCGCATGATCAGGCAGGCGAAACAGCCCTACACAGCCCTGCCGCAGTACACGGATATAATCATACCGTTATTAAATTCTTTAGATACGCGATTCCATATTATATTCCCTTTTAATCAAATTCTAAAAGTATGCTTGTTGACTCCGGTATCACGTTAGTTAAAGACTTCGAAGCTTACAATGTTTAGGGAGAAATGGAATACTGGTGTGTATTTTTTTCTTTAAAGTACCAAGACCAGCTATATACTGTATGTTTATGTTCCAAAATTAATATCGTTTATGGCCTTCACACGCGTTACAGTATGCTCCTCTTCTTTTTATGCTCAGCTACTAAGATTTCCCTTCAGTGGTAAAATTCAATATCTACAACGGGCACAGTAAAGACGTTTACAGTAAGTCTTTCTACGACAGACCAACGGACCACGAGTGCCCCTGTCGGTCAACCAATCACGCACCGCGGTACCCCGTGTCATCATACCTGCGGTACGTGTCTGTACCGCTCACTTTGAATGGCTGCATCTGTACATACCCAACACTGCTTGTACCCATCTGTCATGCAAATAAAACACCTTGAATTGAATTGAATTGAGGGGAGAGGGGGGGAATACTAAAGCCAATACTGGCTCAATACCCTCAATGGGCTTTGACGTGCTAATGCATTGGTTTAACAGTCCGGGTGTGGCAGGCTTCCAATGTCAACTCGACTCGATTGGAAGACAATGTATGTATTTTAGCCCTAAATGAATTAATAGCAAACATGGTTTACATAAAATACATTTTTCCAAGAAAGTTTATAATAATACGATCTATAGTTGAAATCTGAGCCTACTTTAAAAATAAAGGAAAAGCAGTTTCAGAGAGCAATCACGCTGTGTTTATGTAGAAAAAGCGATAAGGTTTATGAGCAATCGAATTACCTATTCGCTTAAAACGCTATATAAAATAAAGTTTATTTAGAGATGAATGATCAGTGTCGCAGTTTAAATAATTTTTGTAGGAGGGCTTGGACAGATTCCAAGTGCATTTTTGCAATTTACGTTGCATTGTCCAATGTTCTGTTGTAATACAGGCTAGAATACAGTTACAGTAGTCTAAGCTTTATCAGCCTATTTAAAATAATTTTTTTGAATCCCCGGTGGGACACACTCCATAGGAATCAGCGCTTTTATACAGTATATCGCCTTTAAACACATATATTTAAACACGCGTTTATGATTTAAATCAAAACGCGATTCAAATCAATATAAATGTATATTTTGTAACGCATAGGTGACTATTCATTGTTATTAAAAAGACTTAAATTCGATCATGTCGTGATATTTAGAAATATAAATTTGTTTGGTGCGAGTGAGGTTTTATTTAATCTCTGACCAAGGGAAACATTTCATTTTTTCAAAGAAATGTTTGTTAAAAAATAAAGTCATAGTTCCATGGGATTCAATCACAGACCATGTGACATGGGAGTCAGGAAACTAACATACAGCGCCACCGGATTTAATAACGCAATAAAAACACTATAAAATAATGTGACTAGGCACAGAAAAAGTTTACAGCACAGTACAATAATAAATGCTGACCATGACTTTAGAAGCATAAATTACCTTACACTCAATTTAAACACAAGCTGTCTTTCTGTATGAACCTCTAAGCTGGTTCATACAGAAAATGTATAAATGCATTAGCCTGATTATGATTAAAAAACACATAATTAAACACGCGTTTGCGATTTAAATCAGAACACGATTTAAATCAATATAAATGTTTATATTGTAACACATACTGTCCAGCCTCCATTTCTCTATAAAAATTTACTCTGTTGCACACACACACACAATAGAAGCAGGAACCGCTGTCAGAAGGGAAGATATGTTCAAAATATCGCAAATATCGATCATGTTGCGATATTTTGAAATATAAAAGTAAATTGATTGTCCATAATATCGCTATTCTATTTTTTCGAAGAAATGTTTGTTAAAAGAAAAGTCCAGCACCAGCTGGATTCGAACAACCTGCTAGTTGGTAGTCACGCACCTAGACCAGTAGGCTACAAGGCAGCTCGCATGAACAGGCAGGCGAAACAGCCCTACACAGCCCTGTCGCAGCACACGAATATAATCATACCGTTATTAAATTCTTTAGATACGCGATTCCATATTATATTCCCTTTTAATCAAATTCTAAAAGTATGCTTGTTGACTCCGGTATCACGTTAGTTAAAGACTTCGAAGCTTACAATGTTTAGGGAGAAATGGAATACTGGTGTGTATTTTTTTCTTTAAAGTACCAAGACCAGCTATATACTGTATGTTTATGTTCCAAAATTAATATCGTTTATGGCCTTCACACGCGTTACAGTATGCTCCTATTCTTTTTATGCTCAGCTACTAAGATTTCCCTTCAGTGGTAAAATTCAATATCTACAACGGGCACAGTAAAGACGTTTTCTACGACAGACCAACGGACCACGAGTGCCCCTGTCGGTCAACCAATCACGCACCGTGGTACCCCGCGTCATCTTACGTCATGATACGCGACACCGCAGCCAATTACCTGCGGTACGTGTCTGTACCGCTCACTTTGAATGGCTGCATCTGTATTTCAGAGATAGTCAAAATTCCACAGGATTAACCAGGAGTTTCATCAGCACCCTCTTTTATGTTGCTTCATAACCTGAGAGACATAAAATTAAAAACTGCCTGAAAGTAGGCAGGTCTGTCCAGTCTGTTAACACTACCTTATTCTCTCTGCATGTGTCTACTGTAATTGTACATTGAGATATAAAAACACATAACTGGTAATCCCAATTTAAATTGATATACAATATCTATATATAAACTATAATAATTTGAAAAGGTAAATTTTGAGTTCTTGCCATTGTATTGGATGATACTGACAGACAAAATAGAAAATTATCCTGTAAAATTGCAATAGTACAATTTTGCTTTTTAGCTGGTATGTACAGTAAACAACATGTACTAAGCAGATAAATGGATCATAGCCCACAGTGGTTAAAAGATTATCTGTATCTGTTGTAGATGTTAATGAGTGTGAAGAGGATCAAGGAATCTGTGGCAGCAATGCCACCTGTAGGAACACAGATGGCAGCTACAGGTGTGACTGTCACCTAGGGTTCAGCAACAGGGGAAATTCCACAGGACACTGCTCAGGTGAGGACTGAAAAATGCTGATGGATGGAGAAAATGTGACTTGATGTGATTGTGTTCATAAAGCTCAATGAGTATATACAGTAGTCTGAGGCATTAGGAACCATGTGTCAGTGCTGTCTACAGGAGTAGAGGAACATTTTATTTTATCTTAGTTTTAGAATTTCATTTAAAAAGGTGTGGATCTTTTGTTATTACCATAGAAATAAAAACAAAACTAAACAAAACACAAGCCACTATTATTTAAGCTTCTTTGCACCTCTGCCAATTTTAATTGATAATCTGATAAATAATAATAAAATCTGATCCTATTTAAAATGTTTATGATCATCATCAAGAGCATATATATTATAATCATATGATGGCACATGGAATATGTGATTTATGTGCTTTGTTGTTAAAACCTACAAAACAGAATTTTAAATATTATTTACTGCTTTTAATATAAATATTCAACTCTGATATTGAAAAAGAAAATGCTTTGTAATCAAAGTTCAAGTAAATACAATATGTAGAATGAATCTAGCTCTGATTAAATGGAAAAGGTATTTAAAAAAAACATAGCCACAGTTTGTAATTGACTGCTGAATGAACCTACAGCAGCTTAGGATCCTGATGCACCCTGATGAGAAGACAGCTGAAAAACTGGGGAGAGCTGATGGTAGGCAGCAGTGCAGTGTAGAGTGGAATTAATTACCTGTCTGAGAACAATAGTAAGTACTTCAAGTGGTGTTGACAACCCTTCTGACAATTTTGCCATGGAAATGGGCAGTTTGTATAATTGATTCGGTGATTGAACAACGTCCGTGGTGATACAGGAACTTGAAACAGTACTTATGGGCGCAAGCATTAAATTATTTTCAAGAAAACAACAGAAATGAAGAATGCAAAAATAAAACTAAAACCTATAAAAAATATTCTAAATTGAAATGTTTAATTTCTTTGCAGGATTTCAAAAAGTTACAGACTGTACAGCACTTTTAAAAGAGGTAAGTTCTAATGCAATGTGGAATGAAATGAAATGTTAATTTGTTATTAATAAGTCATATTCCACACTGTACACCTGTATTGAGACTGTTATGACACAGCAAGGTACTGCAGACAGCAGTGGAGGAGTACAGGCTGAACAGTGAGATCAGGGGCTATAATGCTGCTGTGTGCAGCAGATGACTGTGGAGGGCTATTGGCCAGAACCCAAGTGTGTGAGTTTGTGGCTTTTCAGGTAATTTCAGAAATGAAAGAGAAGGCTCAGCCAGAGATTGCTGGAAGCAGCCAAAGGCTCATCAGAGTGGAGTGACGTAGAAAAAAAGCACTGAATGTCTGGAAGCACCCCAAGGTGAACGATGCAAGCTCTCATAAGCTAAATGTCAGGATCAGTCAAATACAAAATGAACTGATCCTCATAGAGAGCTCAATGTCAGAGCACTTCCAGAGTGGTGTGTTGGGAATAATAGCTTGGAAGGCTGAACCAAGAGGCATCCAGCATGAGTCCTCAGCTCCATGAGAAATCTGTTATAACAGAGACACAATACTTTTGGAAGTTACACTTTTCCGAATTGTGTTTTAATTTTTTTCTGGATCTACTGCAGAGTATTGGTCACACTAAACAAGCTGTATTCTATGCTTAAGAATTGTGTCATGGATAGTGCCAGCTAGTAGACCCAGACAAGATCCCCCGGTCCCCCTGCAGCACAGATCGTTGTAGCGCCTCTGCTGTACCCCCACCTGAGTCAGGCGGCTTCGGGCGAAGCTGTGTACTCGCAGCATCCACTGCTGCAGTTCCCACTCGTAATCCAGCCCGGCTGGCTGTGCCAGTACTCCTCCTGACGGCGAATCAAATCCTAAATCCACTGGGGTGCGCAGTTCCCGGCCTAGCATGAGCAAGGCCGGGGTGCACCCGGTGGACTCCTGCACAGCAGTCCGGTAGGCCCAGAGGGTGAGGGGTAAGTGGCGGTTCCAGTCCCACTGTGGCGAGTTGAGTGGAGAGTGTCCGGTTAAAACACTCCACCAACCCGTTGCTCTGGGGATGCAGCGAGGTGGTCCACGTTTTCTAAATCCCCAGGTGCTGGCACACCACAATGAACACCCGGGACTCGACAAACATCCTCTCCTGCAGGGCATTGGCTATGGTGGATGCGCTCTGATCTCGGAGGGCGTAGGCCTCGGGCCACTTCATAAAATAATCCATCGCCACCAGGACGAAGCAGCTGCACACCTCGGTGCACAGAAATGGGCCCAGCACATCCACCCCCACCCCTCCATGGGCGCCCCCGCTTGATGTTGCTGGAGGGGCGTCCTTGAGCGCCGAGGAGGATCCTTCTCGGCAACGCAAACTGCACAAATCCGGCAGAACTGTTACACGTACCGGTGACATAAACCACAATAGAAGTGGCCCTGGAGTCGCTGCAGGGTTTTCGCGGAGCCGAAGTGCCCCACGCCCGGCTGGCCGTGCACCACTTGGAGAACCACAAACTGGCAACTTACCTTGCCGCTGGAGGGCACCTGCCACCCCTGGCGCAGCACCCCGTCCCTCACTTCCAAGGCCTCCCACAGTGTGCAGAGCGCCTTCATGGACTTGGGATGTGGGGCAAGCTCCTCCCGCACGGGCTGGATCCCTGCCGCCTTCCAGTGGAGCACCAGCCCGTTGTCAGGGTCTGCCTCCTGCTGCTGCGTCAGGTCTGACAGGCCCCCACCAAATGGCCCGCTCAGGGATGTTGCCGCGGCGCTCACTTCCCCCTCGCCACGGGCAGCCTCCTCGTGCTGGTCCCATTTTCGCATTTTCCGGGGTTGAGCCTCAACCCGGCCCGCCGGAAGCAAGCCAACACTAAATGCATGTTCGCCAGGACCTGCTCGAAATCCCAGGCATGCATGAGGAAATTGTACACCATGCACTCGCTCTGGGGAACTGAAGCCAGCACTTGCTCCATCATCCGCTCAAACGTCGTCGGGGCATTACACAGTCCAAAAGGCATGACTGTGAACTGCCAGAGCCCTTGGCCAAAGGAGAAGGCCGTCTTTGGGTGAGCCTCGGGGGCAAGCAGAACCTGCCAGTAACCGCAGCAGAGATCGAGCGAGCTGAACCAGGTTGACCCGGAAATGTAGTCCAGCGCATCATCCATCCAGGGCAGTGGATAGGAGTCTTTCCGGGTGACCTCGTTCAGCTTCTTGTGGTCTACACAAAACCTCCACGAGCTGTCCTTCTTCCGGACTAAAACAACCGGGGAAGACCACGGACTCGTGGACGGCTCGATCACTCCCGCTTCAGCCATCTCCCGAACTTTCTCCTCCACAGCCGCCCGCTTGACGTAGGCCATCTGCCAGGGCGGAACGCGAATGGGCCGCGCATCCCCGGTGTTGATCCCGTGCTGTGTGAGAGCCTTGCTGGTGCAGTCCTCATCCCTTGCCGCGAACAGATCCTCGCTCTCGGCAAGGAGAGACCGCAGCCGCCGTTGCTGGTCTCGAGTGAGGCCCTCGCTGCTACGCTGCAGCAGCTCCCCCACAGCATGCCTTATCTCACCGTTGGGCTTGGCCCCTGCATTCTGGAGTCAGCTCCGGTACGCTCGGCTCCAATAGGCCCCGACAATGCCCGCCGCTGCTGCCTCCACTTCCCGCTCTGGTCAGCCCGCGCGCCCCGGACACCTCCTGTCCCGCCCACCGCGAGACGGATTAGTTCCCCCTGCCTCACCAACTCTCGCCGGCCCAAGTCAAGGCAACCACCTACCTGCTGCAACCATACAGTCCTTGCAAATTGGAGCGAGGTAGAAGGGGTGTTTCACCCTCGCAGCCCCAAACTGCACGGTGAGCGCCCACTTGCCGAAAACCTCTGTGCACTGCCCCGTCACTGTCCTCAGGCGCAGGCTGGTGGTTTCCCATTCTGGGGGTCCTGCTGCCTCGGTGCCCGGCAGGACACCAGGCCGCAGCAGGGTGATGGTCAAACCGGTGTCGACGAGGGCCTGGCAGGGTGTGCCCTCGATGAGGCAGGGAAGAAATAAGCCCCGGCTGTGGCCAACCCTTCCCACGGCAGCAGACGGGATGAAGTGCTGCTTCTGCCTTTCCGGAGTGGGGGTAGCGTCATTCAAGGGCGGCCTTCCCCCCTTTAGGCCGCCCCGCTCCCATTTCCCGACGGCCTCCAGAGTCCCTGGGCGATGTGCCCCCTCTCCCCACAGTGTTGGCTGATGACCTGCCGTCATCACTCCCCCCTGTGTCACCATGCTGGCCGTCTCCTCCTGCCCATCTGATTCCCTGTGCGCAGCCTCCGCTGCCCAGCAGGGAGCACCCCTCTGTTGGTGCCCACCGGTCTCCTCGAATACGGTGTAGTGGTGAGGCTTATTAATAAGGCAGAATTAAGTGTTTCTGAGCTTTCCCAAATTAGGCCTCATTTCTCTGTTCATCTCTGTGGTGCAGCCACAGAGAAACCATGCAGGCTGATTTAGGGTTCCTTTGATAAAAGACAGCTCCCAAAGGGGGATGCACTTAGCTAAGCCTGGCTATCATGATCAATGGTCATCCATTGGCGCCTATCTGTCTAGGGAGTGCCAGTTGGACATCTTGGACTGCATTACTAAGTGTCAGGACTAAGTGACTCATATCTCACCTTGATCAACCAATCAGGGACTGGTAGGGCCGAGTAACCCACGTGGGACTCTGATGCCCATGGAACTTTCAGCCAATCAACGAGCTGAAGTTCCTCCAGGTAAAAACAGGCAACACAGACAGCCTGAGAGATTCAACGAGATTCAGCAAGATTCTGGAGAGGATTCTGTGGACTGTTCTAAAGGGAATTCAGAGGAGAATTCCAGGGCAGGACGGCCCAGGAGCAGAAGGCTCCCAAGGGCAGGACATTCTTGCAGCGCGCCTCCTGACCATCCTGAGACTCAGCCCGGACAACCACGGAACGGCCAGTGTGTCTGAGTGCCAGAACTTTCCTTTGTTCTAAGAGTCTAGAGTGGAGGTTGCCAGAGAGTAACCAGCAGCAGGCCTCGTGAACAGGTCGGAACTGTGGACAGCTGAATCGCTATTCAGAACTAGCTCTTCATCAGGAACGAACCGGTCCTCTTCCTGACTTGCTGGGACCCACAGTCATCTTTTCTCCTGTGCACAAACTTAACTAGCAACAGTGAGCATCAGCAGCGCACCGTCGCAAGCCGCACAGCACAGCCTGGCACGGAGCCAGAGAGCGCGGATTGGACAGCAACAAGCCTGCAAGTGTTTCTTTGTGCCCGCAGGAGATCTGAATCCCCAGAGATTGGATGAGTATTCAACTTCAATGCATTACAGCTCGAGAATTCAATTGTTATCCCAACCAGTTGATATCAATTTAATTCCTAAGAGTTATGTACTTGTTTTGAGTATCTAATGTAGAAGTTGTAACCAAGTTCACTTTACGAAACGGTCTTGATGAATGATATACTGAACGTATGTCCTCTTGATATGTGTAACACTTCGTAACTGATTGAATATATATCTTTTGTATTCTGATAACCCTCTCGATAAGATCTGTTAGTTTAAGGCATATTCGATGTATTAATAAATGTATCCTCGTGTATTAGTACCTGTGTGTGTGCGTTGTTTGAGTTATGTCGCATGGTTGGACTCTAAAGCCATCAAAAGAATCAACTTTGTGATTTACTGCTACAATTAATAATTGTCTCAGTAAATGCCCAAACCCTACAGAACTGGTGCCTTCAGAGAGCCACTAACATTACATATTTGGCGTCCCTGAACGGCTATGAAACACTACAACGGCATCAGCCTGCTCAGCCAGAGCCAGGGTCTGCTCCAAGGAGACTGGTGGGGCCAACATCACCTCAGTCGGCGCAATGGCCTGGAAGAATGCCTGGACCTCCTCCAGGAGAGTAGGGTAGGGTAGAATAGGGTGCCGCTCTCTGGGTACCGTTGGTTTTCTTCATATGTCTGATATGATTTCCTCTCACAGTCCAAAACATATTGGTAGGTTAATTGGCTTACGGGAAAACTGGCCCTTGTGTGTGTGTGTTTGTGTCTGGTTGTCTGTCCTGTGATGGACTGGTGCTATGTACAGGGTGTATTCTGCCTTGTGTCCGTTGCTTGCTGGGATAGGTTCTAAATCCTCTATACTGGATATAAGAGATTAGAAAATGGATGGAAGTAAAGGCACAGTGTGGATGGAACCATACACAGTGTTAGAAACCCACTCAGGATTATTTTATAGTACTGGCTTAAGGAAACAAACTCTTGAACATCAGTATCTATACCTAGTTAGTTATTTAAACAAATTGCCTCTAAATATAAACATCTTAAGATGCTGGCTCTGTGGATCAGCATCAGCTATGTTTGCCCACTCCTTCAATTTATGTGCATCCAACACACAGTTCAATGCTAGCAACTACACAAAATGTAAAATACAATCCACATTTCAGTATCTACAGATGCAGCCATTCAAAATGCATAGTACAACCCCGTAGCACTCGAAATTACCCACAGCTCATCGCGTTGTACCGTGGTACGTGATTTGGCTGGAAAAAAACCCGATAGGTTTAATATCTTTACTGTGCATATTTTAATCCACTTAGTATTGAATATTTATATGGACATTTAGAAATTTTAGTCGCTGAGCACAAAAAGAGGAGGAGCATAATGCGTCTGAAGGTCATAAACGATATGAATTTAGGAACATAAACATATTATGTAAACTGTATATGGCTGGTATTGGTAGTTTAAAATAATACACACCAGTATTCCACTTTCTTCCTAAACATTTTAAGCATCAAAGTCTTTCATTCTGTTACATACTGTGGTTATTTTGTAACAGTTTTATGTGCTCCTTCTGACTATATTAGGATTATATACTTTGTAAAACGTTATAATGTTTTAACATTTTCTAAAAATACTTACCCTCGTTATCACAGTAAAAAACGCATACTTTTTAGAATTTGATTAATAGGGAATATATAATATGGAATTGATATAAATATATTCATATACTGTAGCTCAAAATGTTACAGTAGTACACTTTCTTTGGAAATGTCTGTATCAGTTTATCTTATCCCCTTGTGATTGCGTGTTGGGTATAATGGCTTAGGCATGTGCCTTACATGCCTGAGGTCAGGGGTTTGAGCCCAGCTGTCACCATGTGTTTTCTTTTAACAAATAAACATTTCTTTGAAAAACTAAAATAGCAAATATTATGGACACTATACTGACATTTTTTTTATTTCTAAATATCACATGTTCAAAGCTAAGTGATTTATTAATAACAACAAACCATTTCAAAATGCTACTGTACTGCCACTACAGTATAGCTTGTGGGAAATACATTTATTTGACCTGCAGCAAAGTTTAACTCATTCAGAGTGCCCTACATTCTTTCTTCACAAAATTCTTTAAGTTAAACAAATGAAGGAAGAAGGGTTATTTTTACAATTGGCACTCTGAAATTCTGACTGATTTAATTCCCCTCATTTAGCTGAAATGGATAAAGAAATAATGCAGTAGTTACAGTAAGGGAACAAGTAATCATTTTATTCCATGCTGAAAAGAGAAGAGATAAAACACAACATTTCGGCTGTGAAGCCTTCTTCAGGTGTGAGCTTTTACCCTATTACAGTACTTGTTCCTTTGCAGATTATGCATGCTGACACAGTCACCCACCTGAAGTAGTTACAGTACATGTATTGCAAGGCGCTGTTTTAATTAACAGACACTCCGACTCAAACCTGTGTTGTACAGTGATATAGACATGGGTTATGTCATCCCCGTTAAACAATGTGCTTATCGCACAAATCCTGCTAAACTAAAAGTTAGACACAAGAAGAGTATTATTGGATAATGTTGTGAGGCTCTAGTAGAATTTATTTGTTAACTGAAGAGTTAGAGGAGACACAATGTATATCGCCTCTTTTTACACTTGTAAAAAAGAACATTCCAATGTTTATGCGGCACGGAAGATATTATGAATAATGTATAGTAGCGCTTTCGGGCTCACGTGGGTATGCACTCTACACCCCTGGAGGATCGAACCCGGGCCTCCGGCGTCACTTAACAGGGTGAAAAAATAATAAAAATGCCAATGTTAACGTCATATTTACTATTTGTTGAAAATAAAAATGTAAAGTTCTCTAAAGCTTTCTCAGTCAAGTACGTGAATTCACCTAGGGAGCTGTGTAAGCATGCGTAGGCAGCAAAAGATCAGCTAAACAGGGAAGAAAACACTATCAGAGAAAACAATGTTTCAGGTGTGAAGAATACAGATCCCCAATTCAATTGCATCCTAAATGTGAGACATAGGGTTTGCCTGATCTGTCTGCTGCTAAAAGCGGACAGATCAGCTAAACAGGGAAGAAAACAATAATCTTCTGTCTGCTGCTGAGGCTGGGAGAGAAAATCACGCCGGGCTTTTCAATAGAATTGCATTAACTTGCTAATGCGTCTATCACATTTCCTGACATATTGTGTTAATTTTCAGTATTTAATATTGTGTTCGATTCAAGGAAGAAACATTTCCCAGATATTAGCTCATCAGTATAATACACTTTTATCTGTGCCATTTGTTGGGACAGACAACTTACTGCACTCTAGCTTTGGTAAGGAGATGGACTATGGCCAAAATCAACACCAAATCTCACACCAAATAATGAAAATGAAAAGAAACGGGAAGTCAACATGAGACATTGTACAGCATTTGTCTTCCATGCACATCTTTGTTTGTGAAAGCACAGTGAGACGACATTATAAAGGGGAGAGGAGGGAAAGAGAATCTAAACCAAAGACGATGCAAAGGTAAATAACTTTTTAAAAATGTTTTATTACATGTGAATACAACAACACACATTTTTATAAAAAACTAACTGTTGATCTCTTTTTTTTCCAAGTCCTATTGTGCAAGCCATTGACAAACTGACGGATGAAAATGATGAGCTATCAGCAGTGCAAGTTCAAAGATGTGGACTGACCTCGGTCCAAGCGTGAGTCCAACATCAATAAGAAAGCTTGGATGGAGATATAAAAAAACCAACACATGCCGCATGATAAGGGTAAAAAATACAGAGGAAAGGCTCATGCAAGCGCTTCAATGGATTGCACAGGGAGAGGCATTTCATTATGTACTTTTCACAGATGCATTTGTTCTGTCTTGCATTGTCAGCTTGTGAATCAATAAAAGCATGTTTAATGCATTTGCAATTTTAATCAAAGTGGGGGTAATACTGTACTTTCCAAAGAAAGTGTACTACTGTGATAATTTGAGCTAGAGTATATGAATATAATTATATCGTTATCAATTTCTTTAGATACACGATTCCAAATTATATTCCCTATTAATCAAATTCTAAAATGTATGCATTTTTCCTGTGATAACGAGCGTAAGTATTCTCAGAAAAGGTTAAAACATTATAAATTTTTACAAAGTATATAAACTTAATATAATCAGAAGGAGCACGTAAGAAATAACCACAGTATGTAACAAAATGAAAGACTTTGATGCTTAAC
This sequence comes from Lepisosteus platostomus, assembly GCF_059453375.1. Taxonomy (NCBI): domain Eukaryota; kingdom Metazoa; phylum Chordata; class Actinopteri; order Semionotiformes; family Lepisosteidae; genus Lepisosteus; species Lepisosteus platostomus. The sequence continues at coordinate 24,559,507 of NC_142623.1, forward strand.
ATGTTTAGGAAAAAAGTGGAATACTGGTGTGCATTTTTTATTTAAACTACCAATACCAGCCATATACAGTTTACATAATATGTTTATGTTCCTAAATTAATATAGTTTATGACCAATCTCCTTGAAACTAAAGCAGATCCCAGGTGCAAGTGACTTCATGACGCATTATAGAAGGCATTATGATATATTTTAATGCATCAGTTGAAGCCTTCTGACTAAAAAAAAACAGGATTCACTTTTTTCTGTCTCTCTCAACCGCTGCTATTCAGGCTCAGAATGGTTAAAAATGGCAACAGGTCAGACAGGCAGAGGGAAGGGGAAGGGGTGAAACTGTTACCTGTCCTGGATAAAGCGGATAGAAAACAGGTGGATTTACACCCGTGAAAAACATTCCAATTTTAATGAGATATGGAAGATATTATTCATAATAAATGACCTTGGACGGTCTTTAAACTGAAAATTTATTTATACACAATTCCATATTACATATAGTATGATTGGAAACAAATACGTGATCGGATCAACAAAATGCTTTGAAGAAAGAGGCGCTCTTTTCCTCTGGTTTAACAGTCTCTGCAGCAACAAAACAATCAGTTTAAACAAGAGAGTGTGGTGTTACTTTTTGTCAATGAAAAAATAAAGTATTTTCGTGTCGCAACAGTTAAACTGATGCAGACAGTTACAAAGGAAGTGGACCACGGTAATACTTTGAGCTTACAGCCTGTCCAAGGTCAATCATTATTAATACAGATGCAGCCATTCAAAATGCGCGGGTGATACCGCATTATTTTCCGGTACGCTGTACGCAGTCTACCGCAAGCTACCGGTAAATACCGCTAGTTACCGTAAATTCTCCTATAATACGACAAGCAAAATAATAGTATCCAGAATTTCCGCAAGGTGGAGCTAATAAAGCTCAACCTCTCATGTTTGAGCTGTGGCCATCAAAGTCTTTAACGAAGATATTACTAATAGTATTAATAATGAATGACCTTGGACAAGCTGTAAGTGTAAACTCAAAGTATTGCCCTGGTCAACATTCTTTTTTTCATTGACCGTCTTTGTAAAAGTAACACCACAGCATTTCGCAATCACGCATTTGTTTCCAATCATGCAAAGTACAGTAATTCTTGAGAATCGATTCACCATGCCTTTCACATGCTCATAAAAGAGATTGATTTAGGAACATAAACATATTACCGTATGAAAACTGTACTGTATACAGTATGTATATGTATATTTAATGTCTAAACTGTGCCCGTTTAAGTATTGAATATTCATATCTAATTTTACCACTGAAGGGAAATCTTAGTAGCTGAGCATAAAAAGAATAGGAGCATACTGCAACGCGTGTGAAGGCCATAAACGATATTAATTTTGGAACATAAACATACAGTATATGCCTGGTCTCGGTACTAAAGAAAACATACACGAAACATGGTTTCATTATGACCAGAATCGGTCTTGAGATATTTTTAACTTGATTTACAGTATTTGAGAGGTATGTCTTAACACCGATAATACAGTGCGTAAATACTGCTCACGTATATGTTTCTAGGTTAATATTATGCATTTCATATGGTCAAATTACTTTTGAGCAACTAATAAGAAGCGCGAAACGGTATGCGTTTTAGTTTCGTTTTGTGCTGGGACTCTGCTTTTAACAATGTCGCCGTGGATTGATTAGAGATATCAAGTACATACAAGTCATTTTTTAAATGTTGTAGTTCGTCTTGTAAAAATGTTACGAGTACATCATCTATCAACAATTGCACAGGTTCTGTTTCCATATTGCGGATTTTGGTTACGTAATATTATTTTCTAGATTTCACGTTGTGAATATATGATTTGGGCAAACAGAGCCGCAAAGAAGTACATTATGGGTTGTTGTTTTTTTTTTTGCAGTTTTATCTAGAACAAGCGATGCTTAAACCTTTGTCTGATTCTTGTGAAACTATCCACACGACAGTTACAGTACCTAGGAGTTGACTTCAGTGATGTCACTGATGGGATGTTTCTAAAAATCCATCTTCTGTAAAACGTCTTCTCTAGTTGTCCTGCATATGTATTCGCTAATGAAGCTGTGTGTTCTGAGCCTGGATCTCTACATTTCTGTATGAACCAGCTTAGAGGGCTAAAGACAGCTTGTGTTTAAACTGAGTGTAAGGCAATTTATGCTTCTAAAGTCATGGTCAGCATTTATTATTGTACTGTGCTGTAAACTTGTTCTGTGCCTAGTCACATTATTTTATAGCGTTTTTATAGCGTTATCAAATACCGTGGCGCTGTGTGTTAGTTTCCTGACTCCCATGTCACATGGTCTGTGATTGAATCCCATGGAACTATGACTTTATTTTTTAACAAACATTTCTTTGAAAAAATGAAACGTTTCCCTTGGTCAGAGATTAAATAAAACCTCACTCGCACCAACCAAATTTATATTTCTAAATATCACAACATGATTGAATTTAAGTCTTTTTAATAACAATGAATAGTCACCTATGCGTTACAAAATAAACATTTATATTGATTTGAATCGCGTTTTGATTTAAATCGTAAACGCATGTTTAAATATATGTGTTTAAAGGCGATATACTGTATAAAAGTGCTGATTCTTATGGAGTGTGTCCCGCCGGGGATTCAAAAAATGTATTTTTTTTATCGCGTATCTAAGGAAAATTGCAGTATAACTTTGTTCATGCACAAACAGTGGCATGTTACATTATAATTTGGGTGTCTCCTCTTGCCAGAAAGCTCTAAATTGCATTTTGAGTGCGGTTTTTGACTTTTTCTAAATTGCAACCCATAAATAAAGCTGATAAAGCTTAGACTAACTGTATTCTAAACTGTGTTACAACAGCACATTGGACAATGCAACGTAAATTGCAAAAATGCACTTGGAATCTGTCCAAGCCCTCTTACGAAAATTATTTAAACTGCGACACTGATCATTCATCTCTAAATAAACTTTATTTTATATAGCGTTTTAAGCGAATAAGTAATTAGATTGCTCATAAACCTAATCGCTTTTTCTACATAAACACAGCATGATTGCTCTCTGAAAATGCTTTTCCTTTATATTTAGGCTCAGATTTCAACTATAGATCGTATTATAATAAACTTTCTTGGAAAAATGTATTTTATGTAAACCATGTTTGCTATTAATTCATTTAAGGCTAAAATACGTTCATTGTCTTCCAATCGAGTCGAGTTGACATTGGAAGCTTGCCACTCCTGGACTGTTAAACCAACGCATTAGCATGTTAAAGCGATTCCATTGAGGATCCCAGCTACCAGTTAACATTGTACTTCCTACTTTGAAAATACCTGTGAAACCGGTTTAATTCGTCACAGCCAGCACTCCGGCAGAGAGGGGGTTGTAGAAGCAGGCGAGATTTCCAGCAAAAGACACCTCCCCCCCATACTATTCAAATTGTATTACAGCATTGTAATTACACATCGTAATTGTATTACACATTGTACACATGCTTAAAAGAGAAAAGAGAAAACGCAAGCCTTCTTCAGGTGTGAGAGTCTTCTGCTCAGAATGAAACGCTAAAATGTAATGTAGGCTCTGAATGGGTTCAATTATGATTTGGGCTTGATTAAGGTCGCTGCCTTTCATCTAAAACCCTACTTGAATCCTTCTAAACTAAAAATCAGTGTTAGTGAGTTCTAAATAAAGAGGTATCCAGATAACAGTGAAACGGGCGTACAGTCTGGGGAGATCGCCCATTTTCCATGTAAATAGTTCCCTGGTTCCGCACCCCTTGGTGTTTCTCTCGCTGTCTCTCGGGTCACCTGATCATTAGCTCGAAAGATTTCAGTGCTTTGTGTATATTCTAATGGTAGTGGGGGCAGGGTGTGTGGGAACAGGTTTGGTTGAAATTGCATTGGAGATCTATGTTCTTCACACCTGAAACATTTTCTCTGAAAGCATTTTCTTCGCAGTTTAGCCAATCTTGTTACAGCATGTTACAGTTTACTATTATTAACCATATTAATTTTACAACTAATTTTTTGACCAGGCACGAATATTCTTAAGTCCATATCTTCTCAAGGGAATCAGTGCGAATTGCAATACTAATTAAATGACCACAGGCACTTTCCACCCCCTCTGCCAGCAGGAACATTCCTATTCTTAGCTCAGCAGCCCATTACAAACCGGGTTTTTTTACACAGCGATACAGCTTTGCGTTGTGAATCTGTTTTTCCGTGTTTACAAAGAAAGTGGAATACAGTGATACTACCTGCTATACAGATACATATGTTTAGATATTTAGACCCTTAAATTAATATCATTATTAATAATAATGATTATAATGATAATAATGATAATCGGCCAGTGAAAGCTCTGTTGTCCTTCACATCAATGCCTGAAACATTTGACCGAACCCAGGATTTTACAGAGAGGGAGGAGGCGCGGAGCTCAGCAGTACAGAACGAACATTCTGCAGCCTGGAGCGCTTATGGCAGCAATCACGTCTGCATTTATAACTTAGTTTTTAAAATTAATCAAGCAATATGAAGCATCTCTTTTTACTTTTAAGTCCCTTAATTATCATTAGGCACAGCTTTCTCACCACTTAGACTACTTTTTGATACCATCCTTAGTCAAACCAGAAACGTGTTGTTCTGTCTAATGACATTACAAGTGGAAAGATTACAGATTTTAGTCGTATTTAATTTTGTTACGTTATACATTTTAGAAATGTTTCATCCATACAAACACCACAAAACTATTTTCGATTGTATTTCTGAATAGTATGTTACACTTAGTTCACTGTTTTAAATACTTCTAATTAAGAAAGTTAGGTGTTAGCATAAACTATTAGCAATCAATAATATTAAATTTAGCACTGTAATAAGTTGTTGCACTTTCCCCCGCATCTTGTAAAAATATATTTTCATTGTTCAAATATACATTAAATCTGACTATCATATAATAAGTTAAATACAAAACTAAAGAAAAAATAGGGTTAAATATAATTCAAAATATTTTGCTAACAATGTTAACTGTTTATGAATAATAAAATGTATTAACTAAGGAGTAGGATGGCACAGTTGTTTCTTTTTCATAAATACAACAGTAGTACCTGATGTCTCAGTGGCTTTCAAAATTAAATTATGCATGCAAACCTGTGAACTAGAAAGAGAACTAAGATATCCATCCATTTATAATGGTGGCGAAGTAGTTAGCATTGCTATCTTGCAGCACTGGGGTCCTAGGTTCAATTCCTGCCATCCTGTGTGTGTGGGGTTTACATGTTCTCTCTGGGTTACATGGTTTTTCTCCATATGTGTGATATGACTCCCTCTCGCACTCCAAAACATACTGGTAAGTTAATTGGTTTATGGGAAAACTGGCCCTGGTGTGTGTGTGTTTGTGTCTGTCTGTCCTGTGATGGACTGGCGCTATGTCCAGGGTGTATTCTGCCTTGTGTCCGTTGCTTACTGGGATAGGCTCCAAATCCTCTGTACTGGATAAAGAGATTAGAAATGGAAGTAAAGGCACTGTGTGGATGGAACTATACACAGTGTTAGAAACCCACTATGAAATGGCAGCATCTCACTGAGAATAAAATATTTTATAGTGCTGGCTTAAGGAAACAGCCTTTCCACCTCTCTTGCACATCAGTATCCATACCTAGTTATTTAAACAAATTGCCTCTAATTATAAACATCTTAATATGCTGGCTCTGTGGATCCGCATCAGCTATGTTTGTCCATTCCTTCAATTCATGTGCATCCAACACACAGTTCAATGCCAGCAACTACACATAATCTAAAATATGAGCTCTACTTGCCACTTACAATACCAACAGTACCAGCTAACTTTAGTAGTGAAATTTTAATGGGTCTTTTTAACAATAAAATTTACAACATCAGACACAATTAAAAAGGCCTCAAAAAAGTCTGGTACAAACATTTTCAGCATGGAATAAACCTTTACTTTAATGGTATAAACCTTAAATGGATTCATATTCTCAATAAGATTTGGTGCTCAGTAACATGACCTAGAAAATGACAGAAGACATACGTATCATGCTTATCCTTCTATTTTTCATAATCAATTTCATAAACGATTTGTTTAAATAACTAGGTATGGATACTGATGTGCAAGAGAGGTGGAAAGGCTGTTTCCTTAAGCCAGCACTATAAAATATTTTATTCTCAGTGAGATGCTGCCATTTCATAGTGGGTTTCTAACACTGTGTATAGTTCCATCCACACAGTGCCTTTACTTCCATCCATTTCTAATCTATTTATCCAGTACAGAGGATTTGGAGCCTATCCCATTAAGCAACGGACACAAGGCAGAATACACCCTGAACATAGCGCCAGTCCATCACAGGACAGACAGACACAAACACACACACACCAGGGCCAGTTTAAATCTAACCTCAGAACCTTTCTTTTCAGAAGACTTAGTGTCTGTATCTGCTTCATTTTCTAATTTTGGTAGCACCTCTAACTGCTTGTCTTTCTTATATGCATTTACTTTGTAATCTGTGGTCCTTTTATCTGTTTTTACATCTACTGTATTGCTTTGAGATGCCACCTTTAATGGTGATATATCAAATAAAGTTTTTTATTATTGTTATAGGGAAACATGATCAGATTTTCCCTGGTTCAGAAAAAAAGATCTAAAGTATACTAGTTTGTCACTCTTCTCATTCCCTTTGCTAAATGACTTTTCATACTAATCTGATCAATCTAACTGCCAGTTTTCTGTGCTTTCTCTATCCTGCTAGATTTGCAATTATTCTGAAAATTTTCATCTTGAAATAACTCATTTCTAAATACCTTTTTCACTGTTAACATCTTGCAGCAACTCTGCAACAAAATATACACTCTGACAGTTCATCCTGCTACCAACATTAAATAAAACAAATCTTAAGATTTCTATATTTATGTCTTTATTTAGTGGTTTCATTAGTGACAAAGGCTAAACTTTCTTGGAAAAATGTCTTTTATGTGTTGCGGAAAAAACTGACTTGCTTTAACAAAATATGTTTACAAATCCTTTCACCTGGCATTTTCGTAGTTAGAAATTATGGAACGCTCTGTTAAAAGCAAGGGAGTTTTTATGTCCGTTGCAGTTCTTTTGCAACATGAATATAATTATATCGTTATTAATTTCTTGAGATACGCGATTCCATATTATATTCCCTTTTAATCAAATTCTAAAAGTATGCTTGTTGACTCCGGTATCGCGTTAGTTAAAGACTTCGATGCTTAAAATGTTTAGGGAGAAATGGAATACTGGTGTGTATGTTTTCTTTAAAGTACCGAGACCAGCCATATACTGTATGTTTAAGTTCCAAAATTAATATCGTTTATGGGCTTCACACGCGTTGCAGTATGCTCAGGCACTAAGTAAAAGGAGATGCTTCGTATTGCTTGACTAATTTTAAAAACTAAGTTATAAATGCAGGCGCTGCTCTGGTGCGTCGGCTCCTACACAGTGCCTGTCTGCCGTAAGCGTTACAATATACATACCCAACACTGCTTGTACCCATCTGTCATGCAAATAAAACACCTTGAATTGAATTGAATTGAGGGGAGAAGGGAGGGATACTAAAGCCAATACTGGCTCAATGGCCTTTGACGTGCTAATGCGTTGGTTTAACAGTCCGGGTGTGGCAGGCTTCCAATGTCAACTCGACTCGATTGGAAGACAATGAACGTATTTTAGCCCTAAATGAATTGATAGCAAACATGGTTTACATAAAATACATTTTTCCAAGTAAGTTTAGAATAATACGATCTATAGTTCAAAACTGAGCCTACTTTAAAAACTAAGGAAAAGCATTTTCAGAGAGCAATCACGCTGTGTTTATGTAGAAAAAGCGATTAGGTTTATGAGCAATCTAATTACCTATTCGCCTAAAACGCTATATAAAATAAAGTTTATTTAAAGATGAATGATCAGTGTCGCAGTTTAAATAATGTTTTATTTAATGTGCTTTTAATGTGACACAGTACAGCACAGTACAATAATACTGACCATGACTTTAGAAGCATAAATTACCTTACACTCAATTTATACACAAGCTGTCTTTCTGTATGAACCTCTAAGCTGGTTCATACAGAAAATGTAGAAATGCATTAGCCTGATTATGATTAAAAAACACATAATTAAACAAGCGTTTGCGATTTTAATCAGAACACGATTTAAATCAATATAAATGTTTATATTGTAACGCATACTGTCCAGCCTCCATTTCTCTATAAAAATTTACTCTGTTGCACACACACACACACAATAGAAGCAGGAACCGCTGTCAGAAGGGAAGATATGTTCAAAATATCGCAAATATCGATCATGTTGCGATATTTTGAAATATAAAAGTCAATTGATTGTCCATAATATCGCTTACCTATTTTTTCGAAGAAATGTTTGTTAAAAGAAAAGTCCAGCACCAGCTGGATTCGAACACACAACCTGCCAGTTGGTAGTCACGCACCTAGACCAGTAGGCTACAAGGCAGCTCGCATGAACAGGCAGGCGAAACAGCCCTACACAGCCCTGTCGCAGCACACGAATATAATCATACCGTTATTAAATTCTTTAGATACGCGATTCCATATTATATTCCCTTTTAATCAAATTCTAAAAGTATGCTTGTTGACTCCGGTATCACGTTAGTTAAAGACTTCGAAGCTTACAATGTTTAGGGAGAAATGGAATACTGGTGTGTATTTTTTTCTTTAAAGTACCAAGACCAGCTATATACTGTATGTTTATGTTCCAAAATTAATATCGTTTATGACCTTCAGATGCGTTATGCTCCTCTTCTTTTTATGCTCAGCTACTAAAATTTCCCTTTAGTGGTAAAATTCCATATAAATATTCAAAACTAAGCGGAATAAAATGTGCACAGTAAAGACATTAAATGATTAAATCTTTTCACTACCAACCAATGCACCACAAGTGCCCCTGTCGGTCATTTTGGCCAGCCAATCACTTACCGTGGTGCCCTCCGGTGCCCTGCGGGTAGCTTACTGTACTGCGGGTTTTTACCGCTCATTTTGAATGGCTGCATCTGTACTATTAGTAATATCTTCTGTAAAGACTTTGATGCATAAAATATTTATGTATAATTAAAATATTTATGATGAAGGTGCAAGGTTGTGTACTTTTCTCCAACTGAGCAATCTTGCTTTTATAAAATATATACCAACTTTTTTAATGTTTAATAATTAACATGCTGTAATACACAGTTTTAAATTATTAAAAGTCCCAAGAGTATACAACTTAAATTCTTAATTGGAAAAAGATTGTCCCTCAGCAGTGACCAGGATTCAAAACCGGGGGTTTTCTGGTGACAGCTCAAATGCTGTACATGAGACGTTAAGCTTTATTAGCTCCACCTGGTGGTTTTACAAGCAGTGTGTTCAGTGTGAGCACAGCATGGTGTTTTCTGTGTGTTTGACAGTTTTTCAAATAATAGTTTTTTTTCTTTTACAGGTACCAGCAAGCTCTATAGAGAAGTGTTTATCAGATTTATTTTCAAGCAAAAACATAACCAGTTATGAGCCCAAGGTCTGTAACATTTTTTTGTGTATTGTGTTAGGGAATGGCAAATCTTGAAATGTCCTGTTCATCATTTTGTGAACTTCAAATGTGTTTTGAAATAAATATTTTACAGTGGTGTGCATTTTTTTTTAATATTAATCATTTTTTCCTTTTCTGATTTCAGAAAATTGTTGGAGCTATAAGCTCTTTTCTGAATCAAAGTGTGCTTCAGACTAATTTGCATGAGAGGTCAATAGCTGGGGAAATGTGTCTGAATGCCATCGAGAGTATACATCTGCCTGTGCCTAAAGACTCTTATAAATTAATTAAGAACAACGAGAGCTCACATAATCTAGGTATGAAAATAGGTCGTGTTGCATCCATTTCCAGTTCAACTATAAAATTATTGCAAAACCTCTTATAACCTGTAGCTGTAGGCATGTAAATGTATGACAAATTGCTGCTCAGGTAGTGTCTTAATTTTAAATGTCACAGAAAATAATGATACAACATCAGAAATCTCTGGATGCTATCCACAGTACTATGTACATGCTGATATTTTGAATTCCTGCATGATGCTCTGAATTGTTGTGTAGAGTATTTAATTATTTCAGATCTTAATTAATCATTTCTTGTTTATCTGGGATGTTGTACTGTTAGCACACGATAATTTGCAACTTCCTGATACCAAGATGTATACCTACAGGACCCACATCTCTGTTTGGTTCAGATTGCAATATGTGAGATATTCGTCATTCCTTGCCTCCTTTCCTTGCATTATATACTGTATAATTTTGTAATAGACAGGCCCCACCCCACTGGGTGCACTTGTTGTGGTCTTGTATGTACTGTACATGATCTTTTCACTCTCATTTACGCTAACACTTTTTTAACTTTCATACACTTAACACCTCACTGCCTCCAAAAAAGATAACAAGCTATATTTTTTCTCATCACCTCCACATCAACTCATAGTATGCCAGACACCATTGGTTGCCAGATAGCCAGCAACAAGACAGGCAACTCCTACTACTCTTCTTACAAAGAACCAGGTTCTGAAGCTGCACTTTCTGCTCTCTGGTCTATTCCTCAGGTACACTTGTCTGTCACATACCGTAGGGACATTCAGTAACAGGTCAAAATCTAATCTCGCACTTCTGTTCTCTTATATATAATTACTTGCTGGGTGCTCACACCTGTATGTTTCTCTTTTCTGACAACTGGCATTTTGGTCTTCTCTCATGCTTGGCATTTTTAGGACCTTGTTGTTAAGCAGCAGCCACTGGTAAACTGTGCAGCAGCATGATGATTGGTGAAGCACAAGCACATGTCTGAGTGTAATGCTAATGATGTTATAATAAAAGAAGCGAATGGTAGGATCAGAAAGTACTGTATAAGGGAAATCTGATGCAGTCAGGAAAAAAAGACCATCTGTAAGGACCTGTCTGAGAAAACTAAGCAAGGCTCCCAGGTAAAAAATAACAGGTGAGAAGCTGATGAGCTGACACTGTAAAAATGAGTAAAAATGGGAAAAATTAAAAAAGGAAAAACAAAAAAACAAGGAAAAAATAACAAAGGGAAAAGAGGGAAAAAATTGGGACTTGAAGGGGAATCTGCTGTATTGCTGCACAGGAAAACAGGGAATTGAATTTTCTACCAAAGAGAAGCGACTGCTCGCACGATAGTTGAGGCTTTAATGACACACTAATAATACAGAACTTCTAGATGACTACAGTAAATAAAGCATCTAATTACCATGTTTGGGAACTAGATCAGGAACCTCATTGAAAAAGTGCTGGTTGAATTGAAAGGCATTGCGATCTTATTTAAATGGCAAGCTGAGAACATGTGGGAATGTTGCTGTTGCCAGGGTCAACAGCAGGTCTCGAATTGGTCCCAGCCCATGCATTACTCTTATACATTTGCCTCTTACAAACCAGGACCAGAGTCACTTTCTCGCATCTTCTAGAACAAGCAGCTCCTCACCCTGAATTTCTCTATGGACAACTAATAGCCCTGTTCCATGATGATGCCATGCTGATTGCTCTATTCTTTCAGTTCTTCTAATGTCATTAACCCTGCCTGCAACTTCATTCTTTTCTCGTCTCATATTCCCATTCACTCTTCTCTCTCCCTTCCCCCTTTTTGGTCAACTGTCCAACGCAGCCTTTATTCGTTGCTTAGTATTTTCCCTATCCCCATCCTCCTTTTTACAGTCCCTGTAAGACCTCTCACAGTCACTGATAATCATTCTACCCAGAGGGTGCAAGTGCAAAGCATCATTCTGGTTTCAGGCCTCCTAGTACACAACCTTCACCATCCCTGGTGCCCACACACCAGTTACGATTCTAGCTGTTAATTTGATGGGTACCACCTAACCACTGGTGCTTGATTGGTGTGGTGTCAGCTCTCAACTCTTTCCTCTTCCAAAACTTCCACTTACAAATGAACTGATATTACCTATTGTTTTGGGGTTTCAACTTTGTTCATCCTCAACCATTTATTCCCAGCAATCATCAGCAATTGGCAACTCACTACCTACTGTATACCCTCCTACTTCTGTGCCAGCACAGTTCTCCTCAGGCTGCTCTTCAAAGTCACTGCAGTCTTCTGTTGCTCACTACAGGGTTTCAGTCTCAAGCTTACTAAGACAGAAGTAATGTACTTCCATCTGTCTGCTGACATACATTCTATCACATGCATTGTATGTGCTTCTCATTTACTTCTTTATCCATCAGTTTTCATTTAAATTTATTTTTCATTTAAATGCATATTTAAAATTACTCTATCGCACAAAACACAAGCTTGTATCATATTCGTTTCTCATTCATTCTATGCTATGTGCACTTTATTCTTGGTTCCTGCAATAACCCTGCCAAACTGACTCATGTTTAAAAAAATATGTGTTGGGGTTATGACAGAACTGATTTTCAGCCAGCACAGTCATTTCCAAAGACAGGTAAGTTAATGCCAAAACATGAAGTACTCTCCCTTTATATTCATAAGCTCATTTCATTAATAAAGAACAGGATGCAGCTCAAAAGCACTGGTTAGGAAATGGAGTGATAATGGAGTTTTGCATATTGTAAACCTGTTTGATAGTAGATCATTTATTTAAGGGCCTCATCTAGTTGTTTTCTGAAAGAAACCAGTATCCAGGTGATGGTTGTGACATGTCTAGTCATTTCAGTTTTAAGTGCGCTTTAGTTTCTATTTGCGTTGTCAGGTTTTGCTGTTGATTCTAAAGATGTTCACTGGTTTCACCTTTCTATGCTTATGATTTGTCCCCTTGGACCCCTTCAATTAACCAGGTAAAATGAAGTAGACAGCTTCCTTTTATCTGTAACTCTCCCCATATTCTGTACTTGCCAATTGTAGCTGGATTAACTACTCAATTTTAATGAGTTGTGTTTTTCATTCACTAAAGTTCTGTTTTCTTTAAGATCTCCAATGGTTTGTGATTCCTGCTAATTCTACTCATAAAATAGAATCTTTACAAGTAAATGGAAACACCCTGCAAGTAAACCTGCAAAGCATTATGCAGAACGCCAGTAACGGTAAATGCTAATGCATATTTTGTATTATCTCAGTTTTTGAATGTTGTGACATCATAATTACTCTCTAATTACTCTCTAGCCATTGCTTATTTGAGTCTTTAACATTTCTTGCCTGCAGGTATTAGCATTACAAATCTGATCTCTTGTGCGTACTGTGTACAGGATCAAAACAGTCAAGGTAGAAAGTTGTCTCTTTGAAAGGCTGAAAATCCAAATCTCACTGCCAAAGAGATATGCTGGATTTGATTTATACCATTTTAATTTAGTGAAGTGATGCTAGTATTGTTTGCACAGGCATTATGCCTGTTATTTTGCCTTAAATGCATCTTGTGTTCTTTGATACTGAGTCATCCATGTTATTTGTCACCATATTGCAGCCATATCGAATTATGTGTGATTTGTGGAAGATATTAAAAACTCTGTTATATAAACAGTATATTTTATAGCTATAAAACTTTGGGTTCACAGTTTCTTTTTGTTAGAGGAAAAATAGCTACGTTACAGGCAGAAAAATTCTGAGAAGGGTTTCTCTCTGTGGTTATGTGGTCTGCTAGATTATGTTCTCTCTCCGCCTTGCTGAGATGTACTGCCAAGTTTCTTATACAACAGTTTCTTTAGTATAAATTAATGCATTTGTCGAATTGTTACGAACTTGATTGAAGTTCCTAGTTACATAATAGTTTTTCATCTTTGGTTTCTGATTTAGAAAAGGCACTGTAGAAGATTTTCCCAACCTGGTAGCATGTCGGAGAACCCATAATAAAACCACATAAAGTCCTAGTGTGAAACTAGGCTGAGACTGGACCCACCTTGATCTAAATAACCTTCCCAACCCAAGAATGGTCCATATCCTACTTTGTCTTTTCGTTTCCTCTAATAGTCTATAATTTATCCTGTTTTACTGTCTGATCTTGGTGAAATTCATGAAATTGAGCTTGATCTTATTGCTAGTGTCTCATCATGAGATTAAATCTGTTATGTTTACATACTTTATTCAGCCTTTTATAACCCAAGTAGACAACATCTTTTGTCTTTTAAACTCTTTTATTACAAAATACAGCTTGCAAACATCTGAAGCCAAAATCTCTAACACCCTTGTCTCACTGTCTCTGGAGTGTGTTTATGGTGACCTCTTGTGGCCTAAAATGGATGGTACATTGGAGTTGGATATATTTTACTGTACACTATACAGTACTGTATATTCAACAGCGTATATAGTCAAACTATAGAAATGCACTTTACATCATTCCAGATTATTGAACATAGTAACATTTAAGGTAATCAATTCAGTAACTACAAAACTGTTTATATTACTCCCTGATTACATTGATGATTGAGTTTGGTGTTATAGCACTATTGATTTCTAATTAAAACAAAAGTTTTATTCAATTTAAGAAAAAAGGTAAATATTATTTTATTTAAGAGCTTTTTAGAGTCATCTCTATTTTTAGGGAAATCAGATTTCGACTGAAGTGATGAATATTTAAAGCTACTGATAAAATATTCCTACATTAGAATTAGTTATTGCATATTTGATAAATCATATATTTACTTTCAGTCCTACTATACCTGTATCTCTTTATCTGATTTTTATGAAAGATTAAGATGTAAAAGAAACATAAAATATGCTTTATTGTTTTAGGAATTGGAACGGTCTTGTTTGCCTCTTATACTGGCCTTGAATTTCTTTTGGATGGAAGATACTTCCAGAATAAGTCCTCAGAAGATATTGTTTCTCCCCAGATCAACTCAAACATAGTTACTGTTGTCATAAACCAAAAGAAGAATCATATCCACACACTTTTGCAGCCCATCAATGTCACTTTCCAGAACAAGCAGGTAGAATAGCCACATTTGGTTGCATTTTAATAAAAAATAAATTATTCACTACAGCTGTAAGGTTATTTAAAAGTATTTTTAATAGTGAGAAAAATGATGATAGCATTTTAAATTAATGAAATATTAATGTTATTTCATTAGTTTAGTACTAAAATAATACAAAATGAAATGAATAATCATTTTGTTTTTCAAAACAAACAGTTCAAAGAAGGTGAATGGTTATATGTACAACTGATTGTGAATGTTACATGTGAAAAGAAAGTTTGTTTTTCTGGGTGCTAGCATCATCTTGAATGAAAACTATTTTTGTGGTAAGTTTAAAAATTGTAATGCTTTTTTCATATTTTTTGTTAAATACAGTAAATGTATTATAATTTTTACAAGGGAAAAGAAAATGCATTGTGAGGTGAACACTTTTTAGTCACACTCAAATGATTGATGAGGAATATTTTTTTAAAGCACAAGAGAGATGAAAATGAATTAATCTGTGTCTACTGGAAATATGGAGTAAATGAGAGCTCCTGGTCCCAATCTGGTTTGAAAGTCATCCATTCAAATGAAACTCACACAGTCTGCAGCAGCAACCATCTGACCACCTTTGCTGTAATTATGGCAACCAAAGCAGAGCAGGTACGATCACAATTATGCATAAAATAATAGTCTTATTCTTGTAAAAATAGTAAACATTTAAGGAAACTATTGTTATAAATGGGGGTTTATGAAACTGGTGAAAATCGGGAATTGACTGAGTAATTTATTTAAATAAATATTCATAACCCCCAACCTGTAGGTGATTTCTCCAGAATATACCCGAGTGGCTGGTATAATCAGAGGCACATTAATTCTTTGTTCTCTGGCACAGCTTTGGTGAAAAGTAATATTTCAGACACACTTGGTTAAACAAATATTTTATTACAATGACAAACTACACTACACACAACAAAACATACAACACACAAGTTACTCTATTTACACAATGTACAAGACATTCCAGAGGCCTAACATCCTAGCCACCCTGAAAACCCCTGACTGCTACTCAGCACTAAACTCTTAATGCCTACAGAGGCCAAATAAGAGATAAGGAACAAGTAATAGGTTTATTCCATGCTGAAAAAAAGAAGAAAGAGAACACAACGTTTCGGCCGTGGAGCCTTCTTCAGGTGTGCCACACCACACCCACACCTGAAGAAGGCTCCACGGCCGAAACGTTGTGTTCTCGTTCTTCTTCTTTTCAGCATGGAATAAACCTATTACTTGTTCCTTTGCAGCCTACGCATGCTGACGCAGCTACCCACCTGAAATAAGAGATAAGCTGCCTTTCTAAATAAATACAATGCAACCTGCATTGTATTTATCTCTTTCTGCACCCCAGATGCCACAAAATAAATGGGAGCCTATCTTCCTATTCTAAAAATGCACCCTAAGGGGGAAAGACTTTTCTAATCAAGGTATCTTTTACCCAGGAAACCCAAGTTCCCTAAAAACACAGAATAGCATGCTCTCTCTAACATGGTTCAAATACTTAGCTCTAGCCAGGTTTTGTTTGGATGATAATGAAGTAGGGGCTCTTGCCTGGTGCAAGCTTCAAGTACCAACTGCTCTCTTCTCCTTTCTTGTCTCTCTCTTCTTTCCTGCTTCTTCTTGCTCCCCCCGTGCTCTTAATGTGATCTTATATTGTGATTTTCTGTACTGCTCATTGACAATCATTAACATACAACATACCTAGATTTCCAAAGTAAACTTTGCAATGTTTTTTTAATAAGTGACCCCCACATCTCAACATACATCCTCTCCTCTTTGAAACTAGAAGTGTTTACTCTGCAAAGTGTAAACTCTGCAAAGCTTTGCATAGAGTTCCTCTAAGTGAACACAACAAAACTGTACTGTACAGTGTAAGTCACCCTTATTTATGCAATGCACACAGACTTCAGCCCCTGCTTCTGAGAGCTGATTAATCCCACAAGTGTCACCCACATATTTCTGGTGCCTCGCAAACCCTGCTCAGTGTCAGACCAAAGCTGTTTGCTATAGACCACAGTTCTTTTGACTCAATAAAGACAGAGTTGTCTATTACTCATAATAATAATATATATATAATTACTTTAATATAAACCACTGAAATTCACTCTTAAAACTTTAAATTAAAAATACCCTTAAATTGCAACAATGGTGCAGATACTGTTAACATTATCTAAAATAAAAGTGAGAACATTTCCCTATTTCAAAGTGACTTTGTTGGAAGTAACCAAGATGTAAAACAATGATGGGGATTTGGTCCCAGATAAAGCTGTAACCAAAGGAAAACAATCAAAGTTACTTCTTACCTATCATTTGGATGTCCCTGGTCTCCACTGATTGGAAGACTATTCTGCTATAAACTCTATGATTAAGACTTTGATTATCAGGAAAGTTGCAGTTGTGTACCAATATTTGACATCACTTAACCAAAAAACTTTAAAAGCTACAGTATGTTACCAGAATAGACTGCTGTTTTATGTAAACTCAGTAGATTAACTGCATCTTAGTCACCTAAAGCTGTAATACAATTTTTGATAAAAATACACACATTCTGTTGTTTTGTGAATTTCAAAGGAAAGTTTTTTTTTAATCAAAAGTGGTATCGGAAAAGCTTATAAGTTTGCATAAATATATTCTCTACCCAGGATATACAAGACTAGATTTACAGAGATTAAACTTTACTTAAAAATCTCCCATGGATCTCCTAATTAAATTTTCAAGGTAAAAGGTAGCTTAAATTACTTGCATAAACAGCAAGTAGTCAGTGGAGGATTAAGGTAATCAGAGGCCCCTAGGCTACACGTTGTGTACCCACCCCCCACTACATTATCAGAAAAAAGTGAGAGAAAATGCTGTAATAATTCAGTGACACGTTCAGATCAAGAGCTGCTACCGCCAATTCAAACAGAATGTAACGCGGCACACTCAGGGAACACACACGTACACAGGAAGCCCAAACACACACACACACTACAATAGACTGTAATGGAAGTAATTAATAATTAATAATAATAATTGCTTACACTTATATAGCGATTTTCTGGACACTCCACTCAAAGCACTTTACAGACAATGGGGACTCCCCTCCACCACCACCAATGTGCAGCATCCACCTACAGCAATGCAACCAATAAATCAGATTCACAGCCAACCTGCGAGCTGACAACAGAAATCATGCACACGCTTACTTTGAAACCGACGATACACAACAACAAAATCAGCACAGTAGAGCCGAATGACCACCATGTTTGAGCGCATTATTTCAAGAACAGCAGAACACTCCCAGCTAGGTTCTGCTCCGAAGCTGAGGCTCCCTGATTCCAATCAATGGGCTGAGTTGGGCAGTTTGAACAAGGACTGGCGCCATGCTATTCCAGGCTTTCTTTATTGTCAGGGATGCAGTGAGCCAAACCCCACAAAGACTCCTCACTTTTCCCTTGCTGATTGGATGGGGCAATTCTTTCTCCAATGGCCAGTATTTTATTATTTTTTTCCTTTTATATTTGTATTTCTTACACATCAGTCTGCTTGTCCTCCTGCCTACACCACAGACTAATTAACAGGGCTGTCAACCAGACAGTCCCTCTTTGTTCAAGATCTCCCTGATTGTGATTAACAGGCTGAGGTAGGCTATGCCTCCTAGGCCTCATGCACTTTGCTGTGCCAGATGTTTTTCCTTTTTCTGAATGGAATGCAAACAGCCAGCTTCTTTTAAGATGCGTCTTTGCCCATTTGTCTCTCATTACTGAATGGCCTGGGCTAGTAATCTATTATTCTTTTATCACTCCCCTTTCATTTCATTTTCCCTCAGTTGGGTTCCTGAATGGAATGCAAACAGCCAGCTTCTTTTAAGATGCGTCTTTGCCCATTTGTCTCTCATTACTGAATGGCCTGGGCTAGTAATCTATTATTCTTTTATCACTCCCCTTTCATTTCATTTTCCCTCAGTTGGGTTCCTTTGGGAGTCTCAGACACTCTCCAGTTCCTCTAGCTTGGGTTCTAACCAATCACCAGTCGTGTTGTAATAGATTGCAAGTGTTCATGGGAAATGCAGTTAAAAGGAGCACATCAAAACATTTCCAAAATAAACACTGCAAGTGACTGGGTAAAGGAATTTGATGCATTTTTTTTTATTTTCAACTACCACAACCAGCTGTTCCTTTCACATACACAGTTCCCTCCATAAGTATTGGGACAGCAAAGTCAAAATTTGTATTTTTGCTGTATACTCCTGTAAATCAGATGGAAAGATTATTTGCCAAAAGTACAAAAGTTATATCTGGGTATTTCTGTGCTTATATGTTATACCAGAAAGAAAAGAAAAGAAGAATTAAATTAGAGTCATAGCACAGACACTGGGCATAGAAAAATCAACAATTTGGAATATCTTGAAAAAAAAGAAACCACTGGCGTACTTAGCAATTGGCAATGACCAAGTCGGCCAAGTTGCAGTTGATAGAGAAATTATCATGGCTGTGAAGAAAAAGTCTAAATGAACTTTCTCTGAAATCACCAACAGCCTCAGCAGAACAGGGGTGAAGGTATCACAATCTACTGTTTCCAGAGGCCTTCAACAGCAGAATTATAAAAGCTAAACCACAAGATGCAAACCTCTCATGAAGTCTAAAAATAAAAAGACCAGATTACAATTTACTAAAAAGTAATTAAATTAACCAGTAGAGTTCTGGAACAAAATGTTATGGACAGATGAGGCACAGATAATCCTGCAACAAAGTGATGGCAAGGTGAAAATGTGGAGAAAAGAATGAACTGCAGATGATTTAAAGCATACCACTTCATCTATGAAACATGGAAAAAAGTGTCATGGTTTGGACATAAATGGCCGCCTTAGGTACTGGCTCACTTATCATTACTGGTGATGTAACTAATGATTGTAGAAGCCAAATGACTTCAGAAATGTACAGAAACATTTTGTCTGCCCATGTACAAGAAAATGCCTCCAGACTCATTGTCCAGCACGTCATCGTGGATTTCACATGCTGAAAAGGAGTCTGAAGCCAGAAACGCCCAAATCAAACAGCAACCAAAAATGGCTGTAGCAAAGGCTTGGCAAAGCATCTGAAAAGAACCAAGAGTGTGGTGATGTCAATGGATCATAGCTTTGATGGAGTTATTGCATGCAAAGGATTTCCAACCAGATACTACTTTTTTTACTTTAATTTAATATATCCCAATATTTATAGTCACCTAAAAATAGAACACAAAAATTATACTTTTCAAGCATATATAGTACTTTAAATCATATACTGTACTCTATATGTATTACCCAGGAAAACAAAGGTCACATTCTGTACTTTCGGTACACATTCATCTTTTCATCCCAAATGCACATTTCTTGACTATAAAGCAAAAATAGCAATTTCTATTTTGCAGTCCAGATTCTTATGGAGGGCACTGTAAATACTGTATATTTATATTAATACAGTATTATTATTTTTAACATTCAGAAAAATGTATACTGTACTTTGTTCATTTTTATTTTCAGCTGCCAACAATTCCCTTTAAGTATATGCTTTTATGATACTATTCCATATTAAGTGGATTTAAAGAAGTAGTAAAACAGATTAAATGAAGCTAAAATTTCACTTACAACATACCACAAGTGCCACGTATTGATCTTCTTCACACCAAAAATCAAGTATCAAAGCTTAACTATGAAATACCAAATTGCTTCTATGTCTTACTTGTAGTATCTTTAAAGTTTATTTTATACCTCTAAATTTCAAATTGCACTTGAATAGACCTTTGGTTCAGAAATTATATATTGGCATATACCAGTCAAATTATTTCAGAATCTATTTGAGATCCATATCGTTTTTCTTTCTTTGAAATTGTTCAAATAAGTTATTAAATTTCACATTTTGACATCACAATGTTTGCACTCTGAAATTTTCACAAAGTCACAAAACGTTTATTCATCCTTATCTTCCATTCTTTCTACAGATTGAGGAAGATTCTGCCCTGTCAGTCGTTGAGTATGTGTTTGTGATAACATCTCTGATTTGCCTCGGCCTTGCAATTATTACATTTGTATTCTGTAAATCAGTTCAGAAAGGACACAACACCATTCACTTGCACTTGAGCCTTTGTCTCTTTATGGCTCACCTTCTCCTTTTAACTGGAGGATCCAAAACTGAAAATAAGGTGAGACAAACATTCAAAATATATCTAATTTAAAATGGTATTAATTGAAAATATGTGAAACATTTAAAATATTATATAAAAGAGTAAATGTATTCATTTGCAGTAGTATTAAAATATCCATCCATTCATTTTCTAACCAATTCAGGGCTGCAGTGGAGATGGAGCCTATCCCGGCAGGCAGTGGTTGCAAGGAGTCAAATATTATAATATGTGCTATATAATTGCTCTTAATATAATAATCATGTTAATGTACATATTTATATGTTCCTATGCTAAGTATGTCCAGATTCAACTACAGATGTTTATAAAGCTCATCTATAATTCCATTGGGATTGCAGTTAACAATTTGATAAGGTTTTGTACCTTAAAAAATGTGGAATTTTGTGATGTTTGTTTACTTAAAAATCTTTTCAAGATAGAATTGCAATGCATTTTCATTTAAGGGAGATGGCGTGTGAAAATAACTGTTTCTTCATCACAATTACAACATTGGAATATTTTTACAGCCTTTTACTCACCACTTCATCCAAGAATTGCAAGGGAGCCGATGCCTGTCCTGGCAAGCAACAGGTTCAAGGCTGTATACACCCTGGATGGGGGACCTGTCCACTGCAGGACACACATACACATGAACACAGGCCTGCCTAGACTTACGACAGAGCCAATTTTCCCAGAAGACAATTAACCTACCAGTACAGCACTGACATCTCATCAGTCAGTTAATAATTTAATTGAAAAGATCACATTTATCTTAAACCAAAAAAAAATCTAAGAAAAAATTTCAGCTGAAATGAAAAGATCAGATGATTGTGTGGCTTTCCAGGAGTTAGGGTTGACCACGACAATCTTTTGTCATAACTGACCAAAATATTTTGTTTCAGTTACTCAGCACTTTTGATCTCCTCTCTGTTTTACTGCAGATGATCTGTGCAGTCATAGCAGGAGTACTACACTTCCTTTTCCTTGCCAGTTTTGTCTGGATGTGCCTGGAGGGAGTGCAGCTGCTTCTGTTAGTGACCAATCTGAGAGTGGTCAAGTACAGTAGCAGAAACAGACTGACAAAGAGGTACCTTTTTCCACCTGGGTATGGAATTCCTGCTGTCATTGTTGCTGTGTCAGCTGGAGTTTGTCCAGGAGGGTATGGAACACAGAAAAGGTGAGCAAGTCTTATCATACTGTTTTATCTGATGTCAGGTGTGCTCACACCTGAAGAAGGCTCCATGGCCGAAACGTTGTTTTTTTTCTTCTCTTTTCAGCATGGAATAAACCTATTACTTGTTCCTTTGCAGCCTACGCATGCTGACGCAGCTACCCATCCGAGCTACCATATATTTATATTGTTACAAATGGGGGGTTACGAAAATGGTTAAAATCAGAAATTGGACCAGCGGTTTAGTCAATAAGTAAAAAAAATACTCATAACCCTCCACTTGTAAATGATTTGTCCAGAATATACCCGAGTGGTTGGTATAACTAGAGGCATATACATTTTTTATTCTGTGGCACAGCTTTGGTGAAAGGAGTAATAATCCAGGCACACATGGTTAAACAAATGTTTATTAATAATGAAAAGACACAAACTATACCACAGACAACAACAACATACAACACACATTTTAGCTTAGCTTAGCTTTCAATGATCAAGAAGTAGGGGCTATCGCCTGGTTCAAGCTTCAAGTTCCATCTCCTTTCTTCTCTCTATTCTTGTCCTCTTCTTGTTCTCTGTATTGTTGTATCATTTCTTCCCTGCTCGTTGTTGTTCCTTCTGCTTTGAAGCAAGAGGTGTTTACTCTGCCTGATGTTACAAGCTTTATCTAAACTGAGAGACACTTTCTAGTCACCTAAAGAGAGAAAACATGGAAAACATGTAGAAAAGACTTCAAAGGATTCAAAACCAGGCATTTTGAATAACAGGCAAGAATTCTTCCACTGGACAACCAATGCCTCATATTGACGAGGTTACAGTACACAACTGTAACTCATTGCTTGAGGTATTCAAAACTTCTGACCTTTTTTAACATATTTTATTTTAAATATGATGTTTTTAAAGCCACTAATGTATCTACCGTATAATATATTTTACAATCAAAACCTTGTGTTTTCTAATTACTATTTATACACAGAGTAATAATTCTGTATTTAATTAAATGCATTTAATGAAAAAATAGAATATTCTGTTAGTGTTACTGTACAGTAACTGTACAGTTTGACTAGCTCATGAAAGCACTAATAGGTAAATAGTTCATACTCATGGCACATTAAGCAATCACTAGACCACCTGGCAATTTGACAAATTCATGGAGTCCTACATAAAACTATTTAAAAAAATAAAAATATATTTATAATAATAATAATAAACTTTATTTTATATAGCGCCTTTAAAGGTGGCTTCTCAAAGCGCTTTACAGGATGACAATAACAATAAATAAGAAGACTACAACAATAAATAAGAAGAATACACAAGATAAGACACAATTACAATTACAGCAATACAACAATAACAATAGAGGAGACCGTGGTAGGTGGTACTAAGAAAAGCAGAGGGGTGAAGAATGGAACCAGTTAAGTAAAGGCTTTTCTGAAGAAGAAGGTTTTGAGTCTGGATTTGAAGGAGTTTAGAGAAGGTGACTCTCTGATATCCTTGGGCAAAGGGTTCCAGAGCTTAGGGGTATAGCAGGAGAAGGCCCTGTCGCCCATACAATGTAGACGGGCTTGGGGGACAGTAAGGAGGGCAGAATTTGAAGAGCGGAGGTTGAGAGGTGGGGAGTAGGGCGATAATAGTTCAGACAGGTATTGAGGTGCCAAGCCATGTAGAGCCTTATAGGTGACCATGAGGATTTTAAAGTCTACGCGGAATTTGACCGGAAGCCAGTGCAAGGACTCCAGGATAGGAGTAGTGTGAACACTTGCACTAGACCTGGTCAGGATTCTGGCTGCTGAATTTTGGACATACTGCAGTTTGTTCAGAGTAGATTTAGATACCCCAGCGAGTAGAGCATTGCAGTAGTCAATTCGAGAGAATACAAATATGTTGATCAGCTTTTCAGCCACAGTTAACGATAGCATAGGGTGTAGTCTTGCGATATTTCTAAGGTGAAAAAAAGATGTTTTGACAGTATGCTGTACATGTGGGTCGAATGTTAAGCCAGAATTGAATATAACCCCAAGGTTTTTCAATTTTGATTGAAGCTCAAGTAACAGAGCCATCTACAGATAGGGTTACAGGACTGGCTTTACGAAGTTGACGGGGGGTACCAATAAGCATGACTTCAGTCTTGTCACATTTAAGATGAAGGAAGTTTTGAGTCATCCAAATTTTTATGTCAGAGATGCAATTAGATCGAATAGAGACAGCCACATCAGTGTCAGGTTTGGTATGGATGTACAGTATCGTCAGCGTAAAAATGAAAGCTGAGGCCAATATTAGGCGCTATCTTGCGGTGTAACACGGCATGTTTTTTGTAGTATGGCACATTACACCTTGAGCATTCTGAATGGCTGCATCTGTTCCTAGCTAAGATACTGTATGCTTGATATTCGGTTACTCTTGAAAAAAGCCCTGTTCTTTCTATGGCATTGGTCTTGCAATTCTTTTGAAAAGCATAGCTTCTTATTACTTTATGTTTTACCTGTTTTTGTAGGAAGACATACCTCTTTGCAGAAATTTATGTAAGATGTAACAGTGTTAATATATTCACCCAGAATTTGTACATTCAAAACACCCTCTAAGGCTCTCTATAGCACCTGAGGACCACAACCTGACTGATCTTATTTTTACAGTAGCTTGATATTGGTTTTATTTTTGCTTGTACATTGGAATTAGAAAAATCTAATTCACTCAGTGGTGCAGCTGCAGATTTTAATATTTTGTCCACCCTGGTAGGCCAATTGATTTGCTGTGTGTGATGTGGCCATTCCTGTGTCAAGGAATGGTTAAAATCACCCAGAACTATAATTGAGCATTCTGGGTAATTTCCAAATAAGCCATTAATTTTTCATTTCTGCCCCTTTTCACAATGGTAATTCCTACAGCTGTTTGGAAACAATTTTACAGTACTACCATTTCATTGAGATGAGCTACGAACCAGAGGCATAATTTACAATCACAGAATCATTGATTTACAGAATAGTATTTTACAAAGAAAAATGTCATTCAGAAACAGACATCTGCTTAAATAAATACTGAACTTGTCAATTATAGAGCCAAGCATCTGAGCTTACTAAGCCATGAATATTCACCAGCCATTTGTTTAGGATATTGTTAAAATACACTTTACATAAGTTAGTATATACAGTATATATTAATATACAGTATCTTGATCAACAGAGAAAGAACAATTTTTTGTATGGATCATACAATAGTCAACAATACACCTGGGCCTGCTATGAAAATCTCTTCTATAAACTATTATTCTGATGTTATTGCAGTTGCTGGTTGTCATTTGAAAGAGCGTTTGCATGGAGTTTCCTTGGTCCAGTTAGCTTCTTCATCTCTGTAAGTATGGAATACTGTAGTGTTTTATATGTGTAAAGAGCAAGTACTGCAACAGGTTGCTTTCACCAGGGCATTATTTTACACTCTGTCTACAGTAGCTTTCCTTTGCTTTTGTACACATAAATCTATGAAACCACATCTATGAATTGGTTTTATTACTCTGCTGATAGCTGATGTGTGGTGAGCGTTCTGGCACACTATGGCTGCCGTCGCATCATCCAGGTGGATGCTGAACATTGGTAGTGGTGGAGGGGATCCATATTACCTGTAATGCGCTTTGACTGGAGTGTCCAGAAAAGCGCTATATACTGTAAGTGTAAGCAATTATTATTATTACAGTATAGAAAGTACTGTATATTATCTCATGCTTTTATATTAAAAAATACTGAGGAATCCTTATTGCAATCATGTCAGGGAAGTACTCATGTGATTTGACTATTTACTGTATATTTAGTTTTGTGTTTAATTACTGTACAGTACAGTGTAGGGTAATAAAACGTATAGCTTTTACAAATTTGTAAAATTATACGTTATTAACTGCACTGTATATTTTAAGTGTGTGCTCTATTTTGTGTTCAACTTTTTCCAATTCTTCAGTTTTAAAATGTTTTTTTCTTTCAACAATATTTAATGTACTGCAATTGGGTAACACGTAAACAAGGTGTGAGACTGCGCAGACCTGTCCTCAATAATGCACAAAAAATTTGAAAGTTTGGTGATTACCATACAGGTTAATATGTGGGGCTCCATCTATTATAAATAAGTCAGCAAATAGATAATATTCTATATAATGCTGACTGATGACTGTACCCTGCTTTGATCGCTATGCCAGGGTCTCCCAAAGAGCAACCCACAAAATCATCCCCAGAGTAACATATAAGGATCTGCAGGCCTCTCTCACTGTGTGTAATGTCACTGTGCATGTTGAATGGGAATGTTGTTCATGGGAGGATGTGGTGATGCTGTCCCTCATGGGAGATTCAATTTCCCACAACAAAAACAGAACACAAGCAAGCATCTTATGTCAGGGGCAAACTCATAAATACATGTACAGCACATAAACAAAAAATGAAATAAGACAAAGTTGAAAATATATTAACAAAAACTAAAACGTTGCAAGACTTTAACATGCACAGTAAATACTATGAAAATAAGAATGAATCAGTTCTTTGAATTAACAAAAAATAGCAAGCAGAGATAGGTTTCAACCTAAACATACAATAGATTGCAAGCTGTTCAGATATAATCATTTTAACAAGTGAAGTAACTAGTCTGTGAGCTACTGTATATTCACAGCTTAACATCACCCTTGTCATCCAATCAGAGTTGCACAGAATTGTCTTTCCTTAAGGTGTTTCTATGCATGCCAACATCAAGCATTTCAGCAATCCAGCCAGCATTGTACATGCTACAGGTAGCATGTAGATAAAGATATTGAAGAAGGGAATGAGTGTTTGCATGTGATTCAGGCTGGCAGTGCATGAAAGAGATGTAGGTGACTTGCAGGTCTTACGTAGGCTTGCCAGGAATGCAAGAAAGCAGAGGTAGTTAAGGGAGTATTTTTGTGGAGCTGCATGAAATGTAGCTGCATGGAGTCAACATCATGCTCTTGAGCTCTGAGAGAAAGAGACCAGAGAAAAGTAACCTTATGTAAATCACCGGCTGACATTTTCTGCCACCAGAAATGCATTACGGGCTTGAGAGCAGACTCGCTGTAGGAGTCCCATGAGTGATCGAACGTGTGCTTAAAGACACCAAAGAGAAAGCATGAACTTGATGGCTGTGGGTGTAACGAACAGTTCTTTCCGGACCCTATGCGGACGACACAATCCGAAGAAGTGGGGAAACGTCATGCAGGAATACAGGGCTGAAGACAGGGGGGCGTGTCCAAGGTGCGCTGGTGCACGGGGGAGGTGTGGCCGAGGCGAACAATCCCAAAGAGTAATCCTTAGAGTATCCAAAAACACACGAGAAAGTCCAAAACCAGGAGATCCATCAAAACACGAAGTTAAAACCACGAAGGCCGGGTCGGAACCGGCGGACAAGGAACGGGAACGGGAAAATAAGTTAAAACCTTAACGGGACCAGGCGCTTCCAGGTCCCGGACTCGCACGATACGGAAATCAGATGCAGAGTCCGGATGAGCGTCAGCGCCTGGCTTTTAAGGTGGGCTGGGAATAGGAAACAGGTGCACAGAATAAAGTCTCAAGTGAAAGGGCTGGAGCACCCTTAAGGAGGGGGGACTATAATCGTGACAGTGGGCTTATAGCCACAGGCACTCAGGAGGTGTTGCCAGCATATTTGTTTGTGTATCTAAACGGTGTGCAGGAAGACAGCAGGTGGAGAACATTAGAAGTCTTCCCTAGAAGGGGAATAACATGTGAAATCTTAGAGCCTGAAGGGCTCCAGCTGAAAAGGGCTTTTGGACTTTAGTAGGTCTTTTCTCCTGTGGAGTCAATCCCAAGTGAAAGAAAAGTGCAGGTGTGAAAAACAACACTGTTATTAGTGAGAAAAAAATGTACAGACAGCCCTAAAATAGCTCTCCCAGTGGGGTTGTATTTGTCTGGTACAGACAAACTGGATGATTATTTTTTAATGAAGTAGACATACAGTACTTGTTTTCTTACAGGTTAACATCATAATGTTTGCCATTATTTTGTGGGCTCTGAAATCACAGCTGTCTTTTATCAACACTGATGTGTCCAAAGTAAGAAATACCCGGTAAGGACTGTAACTTCAAACTCTAGAAAAATCTTTCTTGATGTTTCCCTACTTCCATACTTAAGTATTTCCATTTATTGCTGTGTAAATCTACCTGAATCAGATCGCATGTAAAAGATGGTTCTTCATCTACTGATCTGTTGTACTCATTACTCTAAAACAGTGGCTCCTAACCCTAGTCCTGTTTGTGCTGTTTTTGTTCCAAGTGAGTAATGATGCCCTTCATTGTTTTGCTTGCTTATTTAGATGCTTTTTTAAATCATTTTTGCTTAAAGATACTATATTTCAGCATGTAGAACTTGAAGCTCTCTCTCCTCAACTTGTTTGAGTCCACTGAACAGTACATAATGAATAATCAATTGAACAGACACAGGTGGACATGACAATGTTTCAAGCATTTTTTGTATGAGCATTTGTTTTTACCTTCTGCTACTTTTTTACATTTCAGGTAACACACCACTGAATAAAGGAAAATCAGAATTTCAGATATAACATTGATAGCCCTTACAAACATTTGTCACAGTTTTAATTGCTTAAAGTACATTTTAAAAGTATGCTTCCAACAGAGCATCTGTTTTCTGAGCGGTCCATAGAAGTTGAATCTAGAGTGTAGCCTAGACACAATCTAGAGTGAATATAAGTGCAGACATTCAGAAGTGTATGAGTGTTGTAAGAGCATGATATAATGCCACTGGTTTTTGTAAGATTTCTCTATCTTAAAATAAATTTAGAAAACATGAGAAAATGTCTTGTCTCGTGGTGAAACCAGTCCTTTTAATTACAGAACAATCTTGTGGATACTGTACATCACACCATTTTTAAAGTTGTCACTGATAAGACTTGGTGTTCACCTATCTAACGGCTTAAGGGTGGAATGTGCAAATTCAGCCAAATCACGAGGCAGAAAGAATCCTGTTAAGGCTAGGACTAAAGGATAAACCTGATAGTAGATAAAGTGGGACAGTGAACTTTTTACACCAGGATTGGTCTGGTCTTAGTTCAAGTACTTAATGTGAACAGGTTTTTTTATATCACACTACCAGTTAAGAAGGATCTTCCACAATGGAAAATTGGAAATTTATTTGACGAGGTCTACATTCTTGAGTGTACTTCACAGTTGTGGTGTCCATGAAAGGGTTCCAAAGGAAGAAAACATTTTGGTGACTGACAGCTCAGTAATTGAGTACATATACAGTATATACGCTGTATACAGTATATATAATATATATATACATACATTAAATATGTACTGTTTATGACTTTAATTTAACAGCTATAAGTAAGGATAATTAGACATGGGGACAGCAGGGACAAGACAAGCAGAGAGAGACATAGATAAGGTATTTGAGTTAAAAAGTTAGAGAAACCAAATTTAGGTAAATGCTAAGTATTAGTTTGAAGGATATTTTGGGATTTGCAGTTAGTCCCATCTTGTGGACTAATTTGTGGACCTGTTGAAAATTAAATCTAACTGAATCTATCCTGGATATACAGTCACTTTGTTAGTCATCTGACAGCTTGCGAGAGCTTCCCAGGATCAAGAAACACTTTTCTAAAGTGTTGGATAATCCTTCTTAAAAATTAACAGAAACCTTAAATCAGTCATTTAAAAAATATGCACAATTACTGACAAAGGTATTTTTTTCAGGTTTCTCACTTTCAAAGCCATGGCTCATTGCTTTATCATGGGCTGCAGCTGGATCCTGGGCTTTTTTCAAGGTGTCAAATTCTTCAGTTACATGTTTGTCATCATCAACTCCCTGCAGGGTCCTTTTATCTTCCTAGTGCACTGTGTGTTGAACCAACAGGTAACTACTACAAAGACAAACAACGTTTTGCTCAGCAAAACATTTATTTTGGATCAAGTGTGACACAGGTTCCTAGATTTTATGCATTCTTCTTAACCAATTACACATCTTTGGTTTAGCTGGATTTTTTACAAGTTTGGTGAATTTCTAAGTCATAATTTTTTGGCCATAAACAAGTTCTGAATGAAATGATCATTTAACTCTTGGCATCACAAATACAGTATGTACA
The DNA here is from genome assembly GCF_059453375.1 of Lepisosteus platostomus. Taxonomy (NCBI): domain Eukaryota; kingdom Metazoa; phylum Chordata; class Actinopteri; order Semionotiformes; family Lepisosteidae; genus Lepisosteus; species Lepisosteus platostomus. The sequence goes on from NC_142623.1 coordinate 24,589,862, forward strand.
ACCTCAAAACGCTAGAGTATTAATTTTACAGCCTTCACTATGCTGTGCAGAGATGATACTGTATATCTAAGCTTACAGTCCCAGTTGCTCTCTTAACTTTAACTGACAAGATCTGTGTGTGTGTCAAATGTCCTCTGTTTTAGGTTACCTTTCTTTTGATCTAATGTTTTAAAATATTTCACTCTTTAGGCTGTTTGTAGTAGTTTGTTGGTTACAGAATCCCTGTTTTTATTTGACCCTCAGATAAGAGCGGAGTATAGAAGATGGCTCAGGTGCACATATAAAAAGAAGTATAAATTTGAGTCTTATGGAGTCACAATGAGAACATTAGCAGTAAGTGAGACACTTCAATACAGATTATATTCATGAGCCCAAATAAGCATGAATTCAAAGAGCATTACAGGAATTTAATGCATTTTAAAATTACATAGTGAAACCAACTTGTTAATTGTGATACAAAACAGAAATTGTGTTTTTCATCTTAGCTATTTGCTTGTGTATCTGTAAAGCTTCCCGTGCTTTAAAATAAGTGTTCTGATCACACAAGAAATCATCAAACCACCATGTACTGTATGTGTGTTCTACTGAAATTCTCAGGAAGATGTTCTCTGTTCTTGGACAAATACACTCTAAGGATGTTTCTATTACAAAATCATGAGAACGCTCTTAATCTGTGATGTACAAGAAAAACACCTGACAAAATAATTTTCCAAAAATATTACAGAATATAATAGTGGGGTGTCTCATAGCTTACAATCATTCTTCTAATACGTTTTATTATATTTTGAGATGCTGCTTTGAGATAACATTATTATACAGTATATTTATATATTATTACAGTATATGCAGGTACCCTCAAAGTACCATAATACAGTATACAGTATATACTGTATATAATTTAGAAATTTAACAGCTGCAAAAGTAAAATGGACATATACAATAGTAAGAAATGTGAAACTTTCAGTTGTTAGACTAGGTTAAAGTATTCCAATTCAAAGGAGCTCAGTGAATATTCAGGAGCAGCAGGTGGAGAGAAAGCAGCAACGGGAGCTGTCCATTAGTACAATATTGGAGAACAGTGCAAGGTGAAAGGCAGAAGGATTAGATTACTTTATCTACAGGATGAACATGAGGCTGTGGAAGATAGTGAGCAATGGTACAATTATAACCTTCACTCATTCTGTGAGAAATATGAGGAAAGTGATGGGGTCAGAGTCAATAACAAGCATCACCTCCAGCATTGTAATTCAAAATATGCAGTTCAGAAAAACTAGAACTGACTTGCCTCTTTTCTTTCTTCTTTTTAGGACACAAATACAACAGATCCTAGATCTAAATAAACTTGTGAAACAAAAACATGCTAAGAAGACCCAAATAGCTCAAAACGTTCAGGAATAATGCAATCTGTTGCAGGGCATTATAATGTGAATGTACTGTTTAAGAAAAAATACCTGAATTGTGTAATCACAATTATCTTTTCTTTATGTTTCATTTAACAAAATGGAGGGAAATAATCTGAGTCAAGACAGTAAAAATTCAAAATCTCTGATTTTTCACATAATCACTTCTGTGGAAATAATAGTGAAGATCTGTCAGCAAGAGACACTGAATTTGTTTGAGTACAGAACTATTGATGTGTAACCCATCCCTCCCTAATGCCTATTCCCCTGCAAAAACTATGATGGTATTGTGTAGGTCCCATAGTTCTAATTCATTTGTTTTGGTCTTCTTAAATGTTTGTGTTCATACTGTATATGAACTGAAGTTTTCCAGAGCTTTGAGGCAGGTGATTCATTAGCTTTCTCCACTTCAGCCTAAACGTAAGCCTAATCTTTGCTTCCTTTCCACAAAAAATAAAGACCTACTTTACCCTGAGACTGTTGCATTCTGACTTATTTGAATTCTGATTGTTTTTATCTGCCTAACTTTATTGAATCTGTCCATCATTACATTTTCTAACAACTTTATCTAATTTAGCCATTTTCTAACCACTGTATCCAATTCACATGAGAGTTGAAGCCTGTCCGAGCACGCAATGGGCGCAAGGCAGGATACAACCTAGACAGGGTGCCAGTCCACCACAGGGCACACAGACATGCACACACAACCTACCATGTTAGTGGGAGGAAAAGTAGGAACCTGTAGAAAACCCACATGAACACAAGGGAGAACATACAAACTCTACAAAGATAGAACCTCAGGTTCAGAATTGAACTCAGGCATCCAGGGATGCTAACCGCTGCACCACCATATCACCCTTAATGGATTATAAAACAAAAGATACATACATCCTGTTGTCAGACTGCTTGAATATTAAATGCTAAATCCAACAAGCATTTTTTGTATAAACTCTGGCAAAATCAATAGCATGTTACAATCTTCAAATTTAGTGTGACTTTTAATGGTCTCAGAATCATATCTGGGGGATATTTGTTTTATTGAATTATGCATTTGATAGTTACATGATCTTATTTCACACAGACGTTGTTACAAAATACCTTGCTGGGCAAATGGAAGTCTGTTTGGATAAAAACATAATCCAAATGAATTAATAATACTTATCATCACATAATATAAAAAGAGTAATCAATTTTAATATGAAGGTTTGTAATTTTCAAAATGTATGTTCTTCACTGAGTATTTTCCATTTATAGAACATTTACTGCAATTACAGCACTTTTGTAGAACATTGAGTAATGTCTTTTAAATAAATAGATAATGTAAAATGGCCCAAATAAAAAAGGTAAATGTATACTCTTATTTGTAATTAGAGCTCTCTACCAGTATTGACAAACTAATTATTACGGCATTAGTAAGGCTGATATAAAATTTGTTTACTTCTGTAAATAAGATAATTAAATACATAGCATAGACACCAACATTTTTTGGGAGTCACTGGACAGCGCAGAAAAAGATTGTCTATATAGTTTTGACTGTATACAGCCTAATGCAGTACTAGACTAGAATTTAGACATTCTTTTAGGGGCTCTTGTGTTGATAATTTAATCTCCATTCCACTGGTAAACCTAAGTCAGTTAAAACATGAAACTACCATTAAATGCTCACTGTTAAATATTCACTCACTAGGCAACAAAACAGTTCTAGTTAAAGATATGGTGCTTGACACCAACTCTGACCTGTGCCCATTGTGGTGCCAAGGGGGTAGTTGACACCACACTGGGCATGGTCAATCTCCCATTCTCCCCTGTCACGCCCCTTTATAAGCTATCTTTTGGGTTCCTTTTTTTATCTTACATGTACTTTCCTCCAAGAGTGGTGATCACACTGATCCCCTCATCGGGGTAACAGGATACGTAACTCCATATTCCGTTACATCTGGGCCCTTTGCCTTTGAAATCTCAGGTTCACCAAGTTCATCCTGTTGTCCACACTGCTAGGAACCACCTGCTCCTATTCTATTAGGTCACTGTTTCACACACAATCAGTGCCTCAGACTCCCAGTTCCGCCTCCAGCCTCCTCTTCCACCAAGTTTGGTTACACAAAACACATACTACCTACATTACCGAGTCTCTTCGGACTACACACCGTGCCGAGACCCAAAACACTGTCCCTCTCTAACACACCCTCACAACCTTTCTCTCATACCCTTAGGTTGAGAACTCACACCTGCCAGCGCAACTCACTCTGCCCAGCCACCACTGCACTACAGATGCAGCCATTCAAAGTGCGCGGTACAGACACCGCAGTACAGATACCGCAGGTAAGATGACACGCGATACCGCGGTGCGTGATTGGTTGACCGACAGGGGCACTCGTGGTCCGTTGGTCTGTCGTAGAAAGACTTACTGTAAACGTCTTTACTGTGCCCGTTGTAGATATTGAATTTTACCACTGAAGGGAAATCGTAGTAGCTGAGCATAAAAAGAATAGGAGCATACTGTAACGCGTGTGAAGGCCATAAACAATATTAATTTTGGAACGTAAACATACAGTATATAGCTGGTCTTGGTACTTTAAAGAAAAAAATACACACCGGTATTCCATTTCTCCCTAAACATTGTAAGCTTCAAAGTCTTTAACTAACGTTATACCGGAGTCAACAAGCATACTTTTAGAATTTGATTAAAAGGGAATATAATATGGAATCGCGTATCTAAAGAATTTAATAACGGTATGATTATATCCGTGTACTGCGGCAGGTCTGTGTAGGGCTGTTTCGCCTGCCTGATCATGCGAGCTGTCTTGTAGCCTGCTGGTCTAGGTGCGTGACTACCAGCTGGCAGGTTGTGTGTTTGAATCCAGCTGGTGCTGGACTTTTCATTTTTATTTATTTATTTTTAATCGCGTAACATAAACATATTACCGTATGCAAACTGTACTGTATACAGTATGTATATGTATATTTAATGTCTTAACTGTGCCCGTTTAATTGAATTTAAAAAAATTATTTAACACGAACATTAAGCTGTTTACATCTTCCGCCTGAGAACAGTCACCCGTTGCTACCCAACACAGAATGGTGATTGGCTGACACTATCTGACACCCCTCTGATTGGAGAAAAAAGACCTGCTGGTTTGCTATACATACTGTACCAGGAAGAGGATTTCTTTCTATTCAAAACGTGTATTTTAAAAGTTTAAGAAGTAAAAACCTTACAGCGTACACAGATTTCTAAACTGATCAGGATCGTTATCTTTGTCTTATGCATAATAATGTTCACCGCTCTGTCCAGCAAATTAATAATAAACTTTATTTTATATAGCGTTTTAAACGAATAAGTAATTAGATTGCTCATAAACCTAATCACTTGCTTTTTCTTTTAGGCTCAGATTTCAACTATAGATCGTATTATTAATAACCATAATAACAACCAACCAACAAAAACAACCATATAAACATAATGGTGGTGCTGGACCTTCCAGTTTTATTTATTTTTTAATCACGTAACATAAACATATTACCGTATGCAAACTGTACTGTATACAATATGTATATGTATATTTAATGTCTTAACTGTGCCCGTTTAAGTATTGAATATTCATATCTAATTTTACCACTGAAGGGAAATCTTAACATAAACATACAGTATATGGCTGGTCTCGGTACTTTAAAGAAAAAAATACACACCGGTATTCCATTTCTCCCTAAACATTGTAAGCTTCGAAGTCTTTAACTAACGTGATACCGGAGTCAACAAGCATACTTTTAGAATTTGATTAAAAGGGAATATAATATGGAATCGCGTATCTCAAGAAATTAATACCGATATAATTATATTCATGTTGCAAAAGAACTGCAACGGACATAAAAACTCCCTTGCATGGTTTCATTACGACCAGAATCGGTCTTGAGATATTTTTAACTTGATTTACAGTATTTGAGAGGTATGTCTTAACACCGATACTACAGTGCTTAAGTACTGCTCACGTATATGTTTCTAGGTTTATATTATGCATTTCATACGGTCAAATTACTTTTGAGCAATAAGAAGCGAGAAACGGTATGCGTTTTACTTTCGTTTTGTGCTGGGACCCGTGGATTGATTAGAGATATCAAGTACATACAAGTCATTTTTTAAATGTTGTAGTTCGTCTTGAAAAAATGTTACGAGTACATCATCTATCAACAATTACACAGGTTCTGTTTCCATATTGCGGATTTTGGTTACGTAATATTATTTTCAAGATTTCACGTTGTGAATATGATGGGATGTCTGATGGGATGTTTCTAAATATCCATCCTCTGTAAAACGTCTTCTCTAGTTGTCCTGCATATGTATTCGCTAATGAAGCTGTGTGTTCTGAGCCTAGATCTCTACATTTCTGTATGAACCAGCTTAGAGGGCTAAAGACAGCTTGTGTTTAAATTGAGTGTAAGGCAATTTATGCTTCTAAAGTCATGGTCAGCATTTATCTTTGTACTGTGCTGTAAACTTGTTCTGTGCCAAGTCACATTATTTTATAGCGTTTTTAAAGCGTTATCAAATACGGTGTTACTGTAGTTTACTGAGTCCCATGTCACATGGTCTGTGATTGAAACCTGTAAAACCAGTTTAATTCGTCACAGCCAGCACTCTTCAGGTGTGAGGGTCTTCTGCTCTTCTGCTCTGTGTATATTCTAATGGTAGTGGGGGCGGGGTGTGTGGGAACAGGTTTGGTTGAAACATTTTCTCTGAAAGCATTTTCTTCTTGTAACCGATCTTGTTACAGCATGTTACAGTTTACTATTATTAACCATATTAATTTTAAGTGCTTAATGTAAAATCTTGTAAAAATATATTTTCATTGTTCAAATATACATTAAGTCTGACTATCATATAATAAGTTAAATACAAAACTAAAGAAAAAATAGGGTTAAATATAATTCAAAATATTTTGCTAACAATGTTAACTGTTTGTGAATAATAAAATGTATTAACTAAGGAGTAGGATGGCACAGTTGTTAGTATGTTTTTTGTTTTTTTTTAACCCAATCTCCGGGAAACCATTAGTACGATGGTGAATCGGAGATTCTCAACCCTTGCTGCGTACGACTGGAAAAGAATTCGTGATCGGATCAACGAAATGCTTCATAGGAGGAGGCGGTCTTTTCCTCTTGTCTAACAGTCTGTCCACAAACAAAACATTCCTGTTAGACAAGAGGAATTGAAAAAAAAACAATGTTGTCAATTAAAACCGGTGTGTGTGTCTCTCCCTGCTGGATGTCCCTCTCACAAACTGCTGAATGAATAAAATAATTTTATTGAAAACGAGTTTGCGATTGTCTGGTCTTTAAATTCTGGAGATACGCGATTCCATATTATATTCCCTTTTAATCAAATTCTAAAAGTATGCTTGTTGACTCCGGTATCGCGTTAGTTAAAGACTTCGATGCTTAAAATGTTTAGGGAGAAATGGAATACTGGTGTGTATGTTTTCTTTAAAGTACCGAGACCAGCCATATACTGTATGTTTAAGTTCCAAAATTAATATCGTTTATGGGCTTCACACGCGTTGCAGTATGCTCAGGCACTAAGTAAAAGGAGATGCTTCGTATTGCTTGACTAATTTTAAAAACTAAGTTATAAATATAAAAATTGCAGGCGCTGCTCTGGTGCGTCGGCTCCTACACAGTGCCTGTCTGCCGTAAGCGTTACAATATACATACAGTACCCAACACTGCTTGTACCCATCTGTCATGCAAATAAAACACCTTGAATTGAATTGAATTGAGGGGAGAAGGGGGGGATACTAAAGCCAATACTGGCTCAATGGGCTTTGACGTGCTAATGCGTTGGTTTAACGGTCCGGGTGTGGCAGGCTTCCAATGTCAACTCGACTCGATTAGAAGACAATGAACGTATTTTAGCCCTAAATGAATTAATAGCAAACATGGTTTACATAAAATACATTTTTCCAAGAAAGTTTACAATAATACGATCTATAGTTGAAATCTGAGCCTACTTTAAAAATAAAGGAAAAGCATTTTCAGAGAGCAATCAAGCTGTGTTTATGTAGAAAAAGTGATTAGGTTTATGAGCAATCTAATTACCTATTCGCTTAAAACGCTATATAAAATAAAGTTTATTTAGAGATGAATGATCAGTGTCGCAGTTTAAATAATGTGAGTCAGGAAACTAACACAGCGCCACCGGATTTAATAACGCAATAAAAACGCTATAAAATAATGTGACACAGTACAGCACAGTACAACAATACTGACCATGACTTTAGAAGCATAAATTACCTTACACTCAATTTAAACACAAGCTGTCTTTCTGTATGAACCTCTAAGCTGGTTCATACAGAAAATGTAGAAATGCATTAGCCTGATCATGATTAAAAAACACATAATTAAACACGCGTTTGCGATTTAAATCAGAACACGATTTAAATCAATATAAATGTTTATATTGTAACGCATACTGTCCAGCCTCCATTTCTCTATAAAAATTTACTGTTGCACACACACACACAATAGAAGCAGGAACCGCTGTCAGAAGGGAAGATATGTTCAAAATATCGCAAATATCGATCATGTTGCAATATTTTGAAATATAAAAGTCAATTGATTGTCCATAATATCGCTTACCTATTTTTTCGAAGAAATGTTTGTTAAAATAAAAGTCCAGCACCAGCTGGATTCGAACACACAACCTGCCAGTTGGTAGTCACGCACCTAGACCAGTAGGCTACAAGACAGCTCGCATGATCAGGTAGGCGAAACAGCCTTACACAGTCCTGCCGCAGTACACGGATATAATCATACCATTATTAAATTCTTTAGATACGCGATTCCATATTATATTCCCTTTTAATCAAATTCTAAAAGTATGCTTGTTTACTCCGGTATCACGTTAGTTAAAGACTTCGAAGCTTACAATGTTTAGGGAGAAATGGAATACCGGTGTGTATTTTTCCTTGTGATATTTTAAGCTCTAGTTGAATGATAGGTGTCGCATTTTAAATCATTTTCGTAGCTAGAAATTATGAAACGCCCTGTTAAAAGCAAGGAAGTTTTTATGCCCCGTTGAAGTAAAACAAAACGCCTGACAAAGTATGGCTTGGACAGATTCCAAGTGCTTGTACAAATGTGCTAAAGAAATTATACTTTGAGTATACAGCTTGTCCAAAGTCATCCATTATTAATACTATTAGTAATATCTTCAGTAAAGGCTTTGATGCATAAATATTTCTGATAAAGGTAGGTTGTGTACTTTTGTCCAACTGAGCAATCTTGCTTTCATAAAATATACCAACATTTTAATGACTGATGATTAACATGCTGTAATACACAGTTCAAAATTAAAGGCTCAAATGCTGTACATGAGAGGTTAGGCTCCCCCTGGCGGTTTTACAAGGCGACGCCGGATAGTCAGTCACGTGACACACGTGAAATGTGTGATACCGCGTGATACTGTGACACGCCCACCGGGGTATGCCGCGAAATACCTCACCCATTTTGAATGGCTGCATCTGTATCTCCCAGAGGGTGTAGTTATATAGACCCCACTCGCTTCCCCAATACCATGTATTGCCAGGAGGAGGGACCCTCTACCACACAACCCACTCCGATCCACACACAGTAACTCACTAATCAAATCACAACTCACTCATACAGAGGACACGAAAGCCCTGCTCTCACACCCTATGAGGATGCTCTCCCTTTAAATCTTTCGATGATCTCATAAAGCTCAGTTTCTTCAGTCTCCTCGCAGACTGACGTTGTCACTCTTTTCCTTGCAGGCTATTCCTCTTACAATCCCCTCTGGAACTGTCATTCTTCTTCACCCTCTCACGGGGTTTACACAGTGGCTAGTCTTTCTTTGTTCACTCATACACGGCGGCACGCTCTTCTAACATCCCCCCGACTAGTAATGTCTCACACCCGCTACTGTCATGCTTTAGCCCGGCTTTCTCACACCACAGCCTCCGCATTTGTCCTCTCACCACTGCAGCAACAACAAGACTGAGGTCCTGCTGAATTTTCCCCCTTTTCTAGGAATTATTCAGGCTAGTTTTAAACCACTTCTACACCTGCCGTTCATTCACTTATGAACGTCGGATGTGGCTTAGACCCACTGCCACTATTTCTTTAGTTGAAGCCTCACCTAATGGCAATACATTTTTATAGAAAGCTCGTTGCTCAGGGCATGAAGGTGGCCTAGCAGCCATCTTCAGTGAGTTTCTGAGAATTTAATTAAAAATTATTAATGACTTTCACACATTTGAAGCAATACATTCTTTCAGTGTACAGACCCCCAGGACCATATGCATTGTTTCTTGCCAAATTTGGTGAACTGCTCTCTGATTTAGTTATTAATTTAGACAAAGTTGTAATATTAGGCAACTTTAACATACATATGGACATACAGACAGACACCTTCAGTAAAACTTTCTTGTCTCTCCTTGACTCTGAGGTTGTAGTCAGCATATAACAGGACCAACACACGTATACAATCATACACTAGACTTACTGTAATTGTCACTCATAGAGCTAATATTCATCATGTACTAGTCCATCCCATCAATAACTCTTTTTCTGACCACTCTTTAATTACTCTTTAAATTAGACTGCCCTTGATAGCTGCCAAAAAGAAGACTATTACAACACGACACATCAACGGGGGTACTTCATTAAATTTTATGAACACAATGAACAATGCTAACTTCATTTTCAGTAATAATGTTGATGAAATCACATATAACTATAATACAGTGGTCAGACAGGCCCTTGATGAAAGTGCCCCGTTAAAGACTAAGGTAGTCAAAGCCACTAGACACTCTCTAAGGAATAATGATCACACACGATCCCTTAAACGGGAGTGCCGCAAACTAGAGGGCAAATGGAGGTCTACTGGTCTACAAGTATTCAAGTCAGCATAGACTGGTGGAGCGGTGGCTCTGTGGCTAAGGATCTGTGCCTGTGACTGGAAGGTTGCTGGTTCAAATCCTGCGGCTGGCAGAGGAATCCTACTCCGTTGGGTCCCTGAGCAAGGCCCTTAACCCCAACTGCTCCAGGGGTGCTGTACAATGGCTGACCCTGCACTCTGACCCCAGGCTTCTCTCCCTGTCTGTGTCTCATGGAGAAAAGCTGGGGTATGTGAAAAGATTAATTCCTAATGCAAGAAATTGTACAGGGCTAATAAAGAAACATTATCATTACATTATGATAGCCTACAACAATATAAGAAAGCCCTATATAGAGCTTGTTCTGTCTACTAGTCTGAACATATTGAAACCAATAAAAGTAACCCTCACTACCTATTTAAAACAATAGCTAATCTTACAAATAAGACTGATTCTATAGTACAATCTAGCTTTAGTAGTGAAGATTTAATTAACGTCTTTAACAAAATTAACACCATCAGATTTCAAACACAATCAAATAAGCCACAAAGACGTCTGGTACAGAAACAATATGCACACCTCTTTAGTGTTTTTCAATTAGTTAATGAACAAGAACTCAAGAAATTAATTATTAAGACAAAGTCAACCACCTGTCTGCTAGATCCTGTCTCCACTCAACTAGTCAAAGATTCCCTTGAAGTACTGGCAGGACCTATAATTAGTATTATGAACATGGCCCTTGCATCAGGCGTTGTACCTGATCAATTTAAGGTAGCAGTTGTTAGACTGCTCCTTAAGAAGGCAAATTTGGATCCACAAGTTCTTAACAACTATAGGCCTGTCTCAAACATCCCATTTCTATCTAAAATTCTTGAGAGAATACTTGTGGCCTAACTGCAATCGTATCTGGACTCAAATAATATACCTGAGAAATTCCAGGCTGCTTTCCGCCCAGGCCACAGCACTGAAACTGCATTAACAAGAGTCGTAAATGATATTCTGTTAGCTACTGACACGGGGAATGCAACAGTGCTTGTGCTTCTAAATCTTAGTGCTGCCTTTGACACGGTTGACCACTCTGTTTTGTTACACAGGCTTGAGTTTGAGGTTGGCTTACAGTATGTGGAACCATCTTAAGGGTTTACTTCATATTTAATTAATCGTTTTCATTATGTTCAAATATCTAATAATTTTACTGCTTCTTCAGGTGCCAGAACACCTGAAGAAGGCTCCATGGCTGAAATGTTGTGTTTTCTTTCTTCTTTATTTCAGCATGGAATAAACCTGTTACTTGTTCCTAATAATAATAATAATAATAATAAACTTTATTTATAGAGTACCTTTAAAAGTGGATTTTCAAAGCTCTTTACTGTTAGAAAAAAGTACACAAGAGGAGACAGCAGAATTCCATACTTACTGTACAATAAAGGTTTGGAATACAGAAGAAAAGCAAAGGGGCAGGTACAGAGCCAGTTAAATAAATGTTTTGAGTGATGATATGAAGGTTCCCAGGGAAGCTGTCTTTCTGATATCCTTAGAGATAGATTTCCAGAGCTAAGGGGCATAGCAGGAGAAGGCCTGTCACCCATAGTGTGGAGATGGGCTTGGAGGGCAAACAAACTGGAATTTGAAGAACAAGGTGGGAAGTAGGATGATAGTAAGTCAAAGAGTGCTAAGTAAGTTACTGCGGTGCTAAGCCTTGATTGGTGACTATGAGGATTTTGAAGTCAACACAAAACCTTATAAGAAGCCAATGAAAGGATAAGTAAGGATTCTGGTCATACTGAAGTTCGTTCAATGTGGATTTAGATACCCCGACAAGTAAGGCATTGCAAGGAAATGTTCAAGTGAAAATTAAAGCGCTAGGAACAACATAGGAGATTAAGATATTTCTGAAATGGAAATATGATGTGTTTACCATATTTTGCACAAGTGGGTCATTGATTAGTCAAGCCTGTATCAAACATTACGCCCAAGTTCTTCAATTTAGATCTAAATTCAAGTACTGTGCCTTCCACAAACACTATTGTCTTACTACTGTAGTAACAGACAAATAAGTTCTGGAACCCAAGATGATGTTTTTTGCATGCAAGGAACAATAAGACCAAAGTATTGTTCGAAATATAGGTGCAAAACTTCCAGTTTATATAGCAAATTTCAGCCGCTTCTGACGCAAATTGTTACCACGGTAATGGGGGGGACCACCTGTGTTTGGACATTCCCAAGACCTTGATCACTTTTAATGGTCGGTTTTATCTTTTCTTAGTTAGGGGGTCTTTATCTTGCAATTGGAATTCCATATCAATTAACTCCCATCCGTGCCATAACTCAAAGGTGCCAAAGCATGGAATGTCTTGTGTTACAAGAAGTCTTTGTGCAGAAAAAAATCAGTTAACCCCTTTTTCACATCTGATATCTTTCTTCACTACTGTGTTGCAGGGCTGCTGCATTGGCTTTACAAAATTGATGGGAGGTGTAGCGGCGAGGCTTATTAATAAGGCAGAATTAAGTGTTTCTGAGCTTCCCAAATGAGGCCCCATTTCTCTGTTCATCTCTGTGGTGCAGCCACAGAGAAACTATTCATGCAAGATGTTTTCTTTTGATAAGGACAGCTCCCAAAGGGGGATGCACTTAGCTAAGCCTGGCTATCATGATCAATGGTCATCCATTGGCGCCTATCTGTCTAGGGAGTGCCAGTTGGACATCTGGACTGCATTATTAAGTGTCAGGACTAAGTGACTCATATCTCACCTTGATCAACCAATCAGGGACTGGTAGGGCCGAGTAACCCACGTGGGACTCTGATGCCCATGGAACTTTCAGCCAATCAATGAGCTGAAGTTCCTCCAGGTAAAAACAGGCAACACAGAGAGCCTGTAAGATTCAGAGCGATTCAGTAAGATTCTGAGGAGAATTCTAAAGGGAATTCAAAGGAGAATTCCAGGGCAGGACGGCCCAGGAGCAGAAGGCGCCCAAGGGCAGGACATTCTCGCAGCGCGCCTCCTGACCATCCTGAGACTCAGCCCGGACAACCACGGAACGGCCAGTGTGTCCGGGTGCCAGAACTTTCCTTTGTTCTAAGAGTCTAGAGTGGAGGTTGCCCGAGGTTAGCACCAGCAGCAGGCCTCGTGAACAGGTCAGAACTGTGGACAGCTGAATCACTATTCAGAACTAGCTCTTCATCAGGAACGAACCGGTCCTCTTCCTGACTTGCTGGGACCCACAGTCATCTTTTCTCCTGTGCACAAACTTTGCTAGTTAAAGCCAACACTAACTAGCCGGTCAGTGAGCATCAGCAGCGCACCGTCGCAAGCCGCACAGCACAGCCTGGCACCGAGCCAGAGAGCACGGATTGGACAGCAACAGCCTGCAACTGTTTCTTTGAGTCCGCAGGAGATCTGAATCCCCAGAGATTGGATGAGTATTCAACTTCAATGCATTACAGCTCGAGAATTCAATTGTTATCCAAACCAGTTGATATCAATTTAATTCCTAAGAGTTATGTACTTGTTTGAGTATCTAATGTAGAAGTTATAACCAAGTTCATTTATGAAACGGTCTTAATGAATGATATACTGAACGTATGTCCTCTTGATATATGTAACACTTCGTAACTGATTGAATATATATCTTTTGTATTCTGATAACCCTCACGATAAGATTGGTTAGATTTACATGCATATTCTATGTATTAATAAATGTATCCTCGTGTATTAGTACCTGTGTGTGCGCGTTGTATGAGTTATGTCGCATGGTTGGATTCTAAAGCCATCAAAAGAATCAACTTTGTGATTTACTGCTACAATTAATAATTGTCTCAGTAAATGCCCAAACCCTACAGAACTGGTGCCTTCAGAGAGCCACTACATTACATTTTGGCTATGGCAACGTTACATATTTGGCGTCCCTGAACCGGTTTTCCCTACAGAGGTGTCAAGAATCAATTTAGATTTGAGCAATTTAAGAGCAATGTGATTTACTCAAAAGACAGTCTAAGCACGAGAAAGTAAGATGTCATGATTAACAGTGTCAAAAGTCGTACTGAGATCAGGGAGAATAAGGATAGAAAGAGAATTGGAAAAGTGTGTACTCGACTACAGATATAAGTGCATAAAATCACAATGACATTTATGTAATTGGTTTGTTATTTACAATAGCTGTAAATAATAATAGGTTTAGCATACATCTTACCTAGGAGTCATACAGTGTCTATATTGAAGCCTTTCCAGACTGTCAAATCCCTTGCTTTACACAAAGACAAGAGAACCATTTCTTGTACTCCTCTCTCACCTGTGAAAATAAAACAGAAATTGGAACTGAGCTGAAGCATTCATGAAGTTGATTTGTTTCAATTTGAGATCAGTTTCCCTTTCCTTACTTAAGAATGGATCAAATACAGAAGTTAATTTACATTACAATTGTAAGAATTGAAATAATTTTGAAGAAAAGGAGATTCTAGTATTATCGACAACCCTGAACCATCCAAAGAAAACTTTGTTTTTCTTTGGCAGCACCTTGCATTTAAAGATGACTCTTCCATACGTGCTCTGTGTGTTGAAAGATGACTAATAAACCAGAGGAAACCAGTGAAAAATTAGTTGAAATACATTTCATATTGAGAGTTTCCATTACAAGTGGAAACTATTCAGAAGTGTATTTAAAAGGGGGCACTTCATTAGCACAAAGGTTTATGGGAGTATGAAACAATCCCTATCCAGCCATGTTGTTGAGGCCAAAACCCTGGTTTCTTTCAAGAAACTGTTGATGTACAGTATTAGGATCATTTAGCTGCTAAACCTTCAAATTGGCTAGATGGGCCTTATTGCCCATTTGACTTGTTTCACTTGTAAATTGCTCATATGAAGCTAGTCCACAACTTTGAAACTCAGGCATGTTTCTGCAAAGAATGGGAAACGTTTGGAGTGCTTTCTCTGCATTCTTCATGTGTGTTGTAGCGGCAGGGCTTAATAAAATACAGGAATTAAGTTTGCTGCTCCCTTGCCAGTCCCTCTCTCCTTCATCTCAGTGGTGCTAGATACAGAGAGGCCATTCCATTTGGTTCACATTTAAGGTGTTTTTCTAGCCAATAGAGTGTCCTGATAAGGAACAACTCCCAATGCTGAGATTCTCCAGCAACCCTAATAAAATGTCATCTCTGGCTCCTTACTGTCTGGGAGATTGCAAGAAAGAGTCATCCCAAGTTGTTTAAAACCCTAAGGTCAGAGTGCATTGTTACTCATCATCAGCCCATCAGGAACTGGTAGGGCAGGGTAACCCCACATGGGTCTCGGATGCCCACAGAACTTTCAACCAATGAACGACCGTAGTTCCTCTAGGTAAAACAGGCAGCACAGAGCCCAGAAGTGCACCTCCTGGACATTCTCAGACTCAGGGCTCCTCCTGGACATCCTCAGGGCTCCTCCTGGACTTTCTCAGACTCAGCTCGGACAATCACGTAACAGCCAGTGTGTCCAAGTGCCAGGACTTAAGTTTTGTTCTAAGAGTCGAGAACGGAGGTTGCCAGCGCGTAACCAAAGAATCCACCCGAGGTTAGCCCAGCAGCAAGCCTGGTGAACCCACAGCGAAAGCTGTCCTGATCAACAAGTGAACTACGGTCAGAACTGTGGACAGCTAAAATCAGTATTCAGAACTAGCGCTACATCAGGAATGAACCGGTCTTCTTCCTATCTAAAGAGTGTGACCTGCTTGGGCCCGCAGTCACTTTTCTCCTGTGTACAAACTCGCTAGTAAAGCCAGAACTAACTAGCCAGTCTTCAGAGAGCATCAGCAGCGCATCGCAGCAGAAATCTCTCCCTCCTTCTCCCACACCACCAGCCGCACCGGGCACTGCTTGGCACCGGGCCAGAGAATGCCAATTGGAAGCAACAAGCCTGCCGCTGTTTGTGTCCACGGGAGATCTGAATCCACATAGATCGGATGAGTATTCAACCTTCTGCATTACAGCTCAAGAATGCAATTGTTACCTCAACACCAGTTGATATCAATTTAATTCCTATGAGTGAGGTACTTGCTTTTGAGTATCTAGTGTAGAAGTTGTAATCCAAGTTCATTTACGTAACGGTCTAAATGAATGGTATACTGAACGTATGTCCCTCTTGGTTTGTAACTCTTCATGACTGAATATATACAGTGTCTCTCTTTTGTATTCTGCTTATCCTCACGATAAGATCTGTTATGTTTATATGCACATTTTATGCATTAATAAATGTATTCTCATGAAATAGTATCCGTGTGTGTGTGCGTTGTTTGAGTTATCCTGCAAGGTTGGTCTTCTAATAGCCATCAAAGAATCATTTTGTGACTTACTGCTACAATTAATAATTGTCCCAGTAAATGCACAAACCCCTACATTTATTGGTGCCTTGTGAGAAGATGCCTACAGTGTGCATCTTTAGGGTAACTTTGCTACCTGTGTGTCATATCTGCTCTCCGTGGTCATTAAAAATCCCAGGGTGTTTCTCGAAAAGAGTAGGGGTGTAACCCCAGCATCCTGGTTAAATTTCCCATCGGCCCTTACCAATAATGGCCTCCTAATAATCCCCATCTATGAATTGGCTTCATGACTCTGCTCTCCTCCCCACTGATAGCTGATGATGATGATGATGATGATGATGATGATGATTATTATTATTATTATTATTATTATTAAATATCAGCTTCATACATATTATTATTCAGGAACAAGTTTATTCCATTCCAGCTGAATCTCACACCCGAAGGCTCCAAAGCTGAAACATTCTGTTTTCTTTCTTCTCTTTTCAGCATGGAATAAACCTATTACATGTTCCTTTGCACCCTAAGCATGCTTACGCAGCTACCCACCTGAACTATTTCATATTATTATTCATACTTATTCTGTATTATACTCATCATACTTTTCTAGACCAGTAGGATGGGGATCAGGACCATGACAATTAGATTATCGCTATATGGGAGAGACAGATTTGGAGCTATATATTTCCGGGTCACTGATTCTCCTTCACTCAGCATTGACGTTCAGATGTCCTGAGACCCGCCTAGCACCAGGTCTCCCCACGTCCGCTACCTAAGGGCATTGGTTTATATATGACTCCTGAACTGCTGAGCCCGGGCTAATCCCCTGTTCTGCCGCTACCCATATGAGTCTTTTTCCGCTCTCCTGCCTCTCCATGGTTCATCCCTTCCGACATCCTTGACAGATCAATGGTCATTCCTGGCACCTATCTGACTGTGAGATTCTTGCAAACATTTGGATTGCAGTTCAAGATGTCAGAGGTCATTGTGACTCATCTCTTACCTTGACCAACCAATCAGGAACCTGTAGGGTGTGGTAACCCCATGTGGATCGGAAATGGCTACTAAACATTCAACCAATCACCACCTGTCTTGGTCCTGGTTTAAAAGACACTGCACAGCTCAGAAACTTTGCTTCTCCAGCTTCACACCCTCAGAGACAATCACGTGATGGCCGGTGCTGTTTGTATAGGGAGTGGAACCTTGTTTCAGCAAAGTGTCAGCCCAAGGAATACCCATCCGTAAATTGCTAACCAACACCAATGTGGACGTTTCGCTTGATCACCGGAGTATGTTTGGACTCTTGTTGACAACGTAAATATGTTATTATTCAGCAACAGTGCTACACTGGAAGCAAACCGAGTTCCTTCCCCATAAAGAGTGACTTGCTCTGACCCGCGGTCACCCTCTGTGCATAGAGACTTCCTACTAGTCCACGGACTACTATTAGGTCCCTGAGAGAGACACTGTTGGCACGTCGCCACAGCAGAAATCTGTCCTTCTAATTCGTCCGACTCCGAGCTGCACCCCAACTGGTGGGCTGGGAGCCAGAGGATGCCAGGACGACGCCTATCAAATGCCGCAGCGATTGGACACAGCCGCTAGCTGGTCTTTGTGCCCATGCTGGGAAATACTGTACGAATCCATATCTGGATAAGTAAACCCAATGTTTCAATGAGTAATGTATTTACTTTTGAGTTGCTAATGTAGACTGATTATCAATAGTGTAGTCGAACGATATACTGAAGCATATTCTTTTTTGTATCTCTTTGTGTTTTGCATCTCTTTGTGATTACAGTATATACAGTACCTTGCACTTTGATAACCCTCACAGTAAGATCTGCCACCTGTATCCAAGCAGACTGTTATATGTTTTATGCACAATTTATATATTAATAAATGTATCTCGTTTATTGAATCCGTGTGTGTGTGTCGCTGATCGATTGTTTTTCTAAAAGCCATAACGAACCACCTCGTGATTGCTGCTACAGTACAATGAATAAATTGTCTCAGTAAATTTACAAAACCCCTACACTTACAGTATCTCCTGTCTTAACCCCACAGGGGTTTGCACCTACTTTTTCATCTGCCCATAAAGCATTGTTGTAAAATTCTCCTCGTTCATCTTTGTATGTCAGATTGAATTTGGATTTTCCATTCATGGTACTGGTGACAGGTGTAACAACTATAATTCTGCTTCTTATGTGGATTTTATGACACCTTCACTTGTTTCAGTTATACTGTAGTTGTTTAAGGGCTTTTCTTCACAACTCTGATGATTTATGAACAGCTGACCTGGTTTGACTGTTTTTACCTCATTACTTCTTTGGTACTTTCCATATTGTTGATTTTGATGTTCTGGATGTCTATTCTTTCAGCTTTAAAATAGTATGCTTTTAACAAGAAAGTTTATTAAAAATATATCTTTGCATGTAAACTCTATATACTTAAGCCTAAGTGAGACTGGTTCTCATGAAGCTCATAGCTCATTTATGAGTTTCTAATTACCTAACAAACACCTGATCAAGACCAAGAATATACATCCACCAGCCAATTATCACAATACCTACTCGTTGTATTTATTGTATTTACTTATAATAAAGAGGTTTATCACTATTAATTGTATGAAAGAGAGTACAACTGAAATGACTTAATTTTTAATAAAATACCTAATAATTCATAATGAAAAGGTGTTGTACAGTATGTATTCATCATGCTGTTTTCATGAAAAATTATTATAAGAGTTAATATTAAAAATCACAGTTTATACTTCAGTTTCTTAGTACTTTAGGAAGGCGCTGTACCTAACAACTACTTAATAAGAATCTCTAATCTCTCTAATCTCTCCGTCTGTGTTCTCAAAGACGGTTTTCCGAACTCATACTGTACATCAGAAAGACCACCGAAACCAAAATCATTCTGCAGCTAGGATCACACATTCTCCCTTCTCTTAACGACAGACTACTGTTCTTTTAAATTTTCTCCATTCATTAGAAGTTTAATTTCACACCTCTCTGCACCCATTCTGACTTCACACCTCTTGATTGGCCTCTCTTTCTGTCCCCTGCTCCCGCCTCTCACTCCTCCTCCCTCCCAACCTTTGTTCTCCCACTACTTTACCTTTGCCTACTGCCCTGTCACTCTCACACCTGAAGAAGGCTCCATGGCCGAAATGTTGTGTTCTCTTTCTTCTTTTTTTCAGCATGGAATAAACTATTAGGAACTATTACTTGTTCCTAATATAGGTTAACTTTAGTATGCATGTACAGTAGATAGTGTAATCCAGTCCATATCAACAGAGTGGTGCTTATCTTAAAATTAAAATGCAGAATGAAATGAAAGCAAAATGAGTGTGTATGGATATATGTAATTGTATTACATTCTTAGCTCCTTACTAAAATAAAACTACTGACATGTTAGGTAAAGCCTATGAGATTACACAGACAGGACTCTTACCTCTCTGTTGAGCAGGCAGTGTACAATGAAAATGAAAGTCCCCTGTTGCGAGTTTAGTACAGTGAACAAATACGATAGCAGAGTGGAACCTTGGAAGAAGCCCAAGATCCAGCTGCAGCCCAGTATGACAAATTGGGTAACAGATTTGAAAACTATTATCCTGCCAGAGATACAGAAAACACACATTGGGATTGAGTTGATAAGACCCAGCTATGACTCTTTTACACAACCCAACTATTCACTGCTTAAAATGAAAATTGCTTTTCAATGATTATATAGTACAGTATGTATTAATTTCTTAAGTACTGTATTTACTGAACAGTAAAGCTTAAAATATACAACAAAATATTGGTTATCCTTGATGGAAATGTCTCATGTCATTTTCTGTGGGACATTTTATTGGTAAAAGAATCTTGCCTGCTGTCTACAGATGAAAGATATGAAAAACATGAAAGAAATGCTGCTCTTACCTGGTGTCTTTAATTTTGGAGATGTCACTCTTCATGTGAACCAGAGTTAATCTGAGATGCCAGATAATTGCACAAAACAAAAACAAGTTGATCTGCAGAAATGATATATACATATATAATCATAGCTGTATGTATATAGGCATGCCAATTTGCAGTCTTATTATTATTAATTCATCCTTTATTATTTAGAAACAATAGATAAACATGAATTTGCTTATTGCAATCCACAAACAGGTAAATTTAAAGTAAAAAAACTACAAAAGATATTAAGTCTTACATTTATTAAGAGGAGCTTACAGTGAATTACACTACAGAAAACACATTTTTTTGTATTTTGTTGATTATCTGCAGTCAGACAATCATGTTGAGATTATCATGTTGAGTTATCATGTTGAGAATATAAAAATACTCTTTGGATAACAATCTGAGTGGAGAGCAAAAGGACAAATGTAAGACTGGAAAACTAATATTGATGCTGCAGGGAAGCTAAATGTTTCAAAAATGTTGCCTAGAGATTTGTCCAAGACCTCCTTAGAGTCTCAGTATCTTAAAACAACTGTTTCTTGGATGTAAATGTAAATGTCAGGTGCCACATACATATTTTTGCTAGCTATCATGCCCATGAGCTGTCTATAGCCACAGGAAGATCTATACGGAAATAGGTCATTGCCATACGGTTTCATTATTGGCCAAAATAGTGATATGGTTTTCCTCTTGTTAGCAAACTCCCAGAGACATTTATCCTGGTGTCAACAGCATCTAGAATGGGATTGTGAGGTAGAGAGTGGTGGCTTTGGAAGACTTGTTGATGAAAAATGGCTGGAAAAATTAGAACCTGGGCTGATTTTAATAATTAGAACTTAGAGGGGGTGAAATTCCACAAGAGGGAAAGAATAGATTCTGTGTGGAAACTGCCACTCTTTTTGGATTAATTAAGAGATATATACAGTAAGAACACCAAAGAAGAAAAGCTTATGCTTCTAGGCTTCAATCTGGAAGGAGGGAGAATGAGAGCTCCAGATTTACCATCAGCTGACTCGGTGAGAGAGAGAACAACAAACTAACTTCTGGTGTATCATGGGAGTAATTGTTGGTAAAAGTGTGGCACCCCTTGCCAAATAGTAAGTGATAAGAAGAGTGACAGGTTGTTTAGGAAGATCGTGTGCTTTGTGAAGATTATATAATTAAATAATAGAACAAAGAACTGAGAAACTTAATATCATTCATCAAACACCATGAGACAGAACCATTAGAGCAGTGGCGGATTCATGGTCTAGGCAGATCACGATCAATGGTTGCATACAACTCCACATTCTTATGTTCCTTGACTGCTCCATGAGATATGAGATCTGCATCCATACAGTAATGAGATCTTCTGATATTCAGATATGCCAACAGACCTCACATTATCTTTATGGGAGATAAAGCATGCACACATTTGGCTGGTGGATAGAGACTGGCCAGTGGATGCACTGAAGTGGGAGTCCACAGAACATGCCTAGAATACTCTACAGAGATTGGCTTCAAAGATAGTGCAAACTTCCAGGAACTCAGATAAGCAATTATACAAGATTGGATTTCACTGCAGTGTGAAAAGTGCTGTGATGTATGTACAGTGCCTTGCGAAAGTATTCGGCCCCCTTGAACTTTTCAACCTTTTGCCACATTTCAGGCTTCAAACATAAAGATATACATTTTTTATTTTATGTGAAGAATCACCAACAAGTGGGACACAATTGTGAAGTGGAACGAAATCTATTGGATTTTTGAAACTTTTTTAACTAATAAAAAAATGAAAAGTGGGGCGTGCAAAATTATTCGGCCCCCTTGCGTTAATACTTTGTAGAGCCACCTTTTGCTGCGATTACAGCTGCAAGTCGCTTGGGGTATGTCTCTATCAGTTTTGCACATCGAGAGATTGAAATTCTTGCCCATTCTTCCTTGCAAAACAGCTCGAGCTCAGTGAGGTTGGATGGAGAGCGTTTGTGAACAGCAGTTTTCAGCTCTTTCCACAGATTCTCGATTGGATTCAGGTCTGGACTTTGACTTGGCCATTCAAACACCTGGATACGTTTATTTGTGAACCATTCCTTTGTAGATTTTGCTGTATGTTTGGGATCATTGTCTTGTTGGAAGATAAAATTCCGTCCCAGTTTCAGGTCTTTTGCAGACTCCAACAGGTTTTCATCCAGAATGGTCCTGTATTTGGCTGCATCCATCTTCCCCTCAATTTTAACCATCTTCCCTGTCCCTGCTGAAGAAAAGCAGGCCCAAACCATGATGCTGCCACCACCATGTTTGACAGTGGGGATGGTGTGTTGAGGGTGATGAGCTGTGTTGCTTTTACGCCAAACATATCGTTTTGCATTGTGGCCAAAAAGTTCGATTTTGGTTTCATCTGACCAGAGCACCTTCTTCCACATGTTTGGGGTGTCTCCCAGGTGGCTTGTGGCAAACTTTAGACGAGACTTTTTATGGATATCTGAGAAATGGCTTTCTACTTGCCACTCTTCCATAAAGGCCAGATTTGTGCAGTGTAAGACTGATTGTTGTCCTATGGACAGACTCTCCCACCTCAGCTGTAGTTCTCTGCAGTTCATCCAGAGTGATCATGGGCCTCTTGGCTGCATCTCTGATCAGTCTTCTCCTTGTCTGAGCTGAAAGTTTAGAGGGACGGCCAGGTCTTGGTAGATTTGCAGTGGTCTGATACTCCTTCCATTTCAAGATGATCGCTTGCACAGTGCTCCTTGGGATGTTTGAAGCTTGGGAAATCTTTTTGTATCCAAATCCGGCTTTAAACTTCTCCACAACAGTATTACGGACCTGCCTGGTGTGTTCCTTGGTCTTCATGATGCTCTCTGCGCTTTCAACAGAACCTTGAGACTATCACAGAGCAGGTGCATTTATACAGAGACTTGATTACACACAGGTGGATTCTATTTATCACCATCAGTCATTTAGGACAACATTGGATCATTCAGAGATCCTCGCTGAACTTCTGGAGTGAGTTTGCTGCACTGAAAGTAAAGGGGCCGAATAATTTTGCACGCCCCACTTTTCATTTTTTTATTAGTTAAAAAAGTTTCAAAAATCCAATAGATTTCGTTCCACTTCACAATTGTGTCCCACTTGTTGGTGATTCTTCACATAAAATAAAAAATTTATATCTTTATGTTTGAAGCCTGAAATGTGGCAAAAGGTTGAAAAGTTCAAGGGGGCCGAATACTTTCGCAAGGCACTGTATGTCTGTAAGAGGAGATAACATCATAAATAAGGTACTGTACATATTGCTAATTAAATCTTATATTTGTTGTAATGAGTTTCTAATTTTGTACCAGCTACAGTACCTCTAATGATATTCGGAAAGCAAAGTCAAAATTGGTAATATTTCAAGATCACACATACAAATTTCTTAACTCATTATAGAGAAAATATTTGCTATTACAAACTGAAACTAGGGTACTATTTGCACTGAAAAGAAAGCCTAAGCTTTCTTCTTGATTTACAGATACTATAAAAGCTTACGGGTGCTTTTATAGAACATTCCTTTAATGGGTTGTTGAGAACCGTATTCTGTGTTTTTCTTTTCATCACCAATGTGCAACTGTTTGAATATAAAGACATTTAACTGTAGATGTTTAGCTATTTTTTACAAAATTTGAATGAGGCCATTACCTTGCTTTAGAAGTGTGCTCATTCAGTTTTTTTAGACAGAAAGTTAAAAAAACATTCACTAAATGAAAGATCGTGTGAAAGTTATGTGAAGATCTTATCCATAGGAGCATCTCTGCACCTCATGATGTAAAGAAAACCAACATCAACTAGCTTTCTGTATTACCTTTTGAAAACCAAGAATTCATCAGTTGTGTAATAGAATGACAGGTAGATGCAGTTTTCATGGTGTTTGCATATTATCCTTGAGAAACTTACAAGAATCTGCAATGGTACACCCCACAAATATTTCTTTTTCTGTTTGCTTCAGAATACAAAGAAAAAAGATAAAGGGAACTACCTACTGTGAGAATAAAGCACACGGGGCCCAGAAAAGTCCACTTGAAGTTATTTTCTTGTTTCAGCCAGCAGCTGAAATATAGCAACAGAAGTTTTTACATTTTTATTTGTATTTATAGCTCTGAAAGTCACAGAACACATTTTTCAGTTTGCTATTATGATATTCTTTATGAAGCTTCCTTGAGGGAATTGTGAAGAATGGTATGCCACTCTGAGTTTAAAAGCCTACTTTCTATTTTTACTGTTTCTCCTCTTAGTTGTAAGCTTTGATCTGTCTGTGTTTGAAAGGGTTTTAATTTGCTCTTTGCATGCTGAAGCAGGGAGACAGACACCTATTGTGTATTTGCAGAAAACATACGTGACATATAAAACTGTGTACCATTTTCCTATATATATATATTTACAGTGCTTGTAGAGAGTCTACACCCCCTTGGACTTTTTCACATTTTATTGTGTTACAGCATGGGACATTCATTTATTTAACTGAGAATTTTTGACATCAACACAAAGGACTCTATAACATCTAAGTGAAAAAAAATCCAGAAATTTTACTAAATTAATTAAAAATAAAAAACAGAATGCATAAGTATTCGCCCCCTTGCTTTGACACATCTATATTACCTCTGAAGTAACCAACTCTGTTCTCCATGTCACATAGTTACTTGACTAGAGTCCAAATGTGTGCAGTTGTAGTGTTTCACATGATTTCAGAATAAATACACCTATGTCTGGAAGATTCCCCACTTAGTGCATTTCCAAGGAAATGACCAAGGAACATTTCAAGCAGATCCAAGACAAGGTTCTTGAAAAATACCTGTCAGGGCAAGGATATAAGAAAATTTTCAAGGCATTGAATATAACTCGAAGTCCGTCATTAAAAAGGTGAGAAAATATGAAACAACTGTGCATCTGCCCAGAACTGGCTGTCCTTCAAAACCGAGTGTCTGGGCAAGAAAAGCCACAGTAAGAGAGGCCACCAAGAAACCTATAGCAACTCTAAAGGAGTTACAGTCCTCCTTGACAGAGATGGGAGAAACTGTGCATTAGACAACAATAGCACGCACACTTCATAAATCTGGCTTGTATGGAAGGGTGGCAAAAAGAAAGCCTTTGTTGAAAAAAACTCAGATCACATCTTGGCTGGAATTTGCCCATAGGCATGTGAGAGACTCGATAATTTGGAGGAAGATTCTATGGTCTGATGAGACCAAAACTGAACTTTATGTTTGAAGCAAACCAAACACAGTACATCACACTGAGAACACCATCCCTACAGTGAACCATGATGGTGGCAGCATCATGCTTTGGGGGCGCTTCTCTGTGGCAGGGACTGGAAAACTCATAAAGATAGAAGGAAAAATGGATGGAGCTAAGTACAAAAAAATCCTGGAGGAAAATGTGCTGCAATCCGCAAATGCATTGGGACTTGGATGACGATTCATCTTCCAACAGGACAATGACCCGAAACAAACATCAAAAGCGACACTGGAGTGGCTTAAAATCAAAAACGTTCATGTCCTGGAGTGGCCCAGTCAAAGCCCAGACCTCAATCCAATTGAGCATCTGTGGAATGATTTAAAAATTGCTGTTCACAAACAGTCCCCATCTAACTTGATGGAGCTTGAGCAATTTTGCCAAGAAGAATGGGCAAACATTCCAGTGTCAAGATGTGCAATTCTGACAGAGACTTGCCAAGAGACTCACAGCTGTAATTGCTGTCAAGGTGGTCTTACCAAGTATTAACTCTTACTGTATGCATTCAATTATTTTTTGTTTTTTTATTTTTAGTTAATTTAGTAAAACGTCTGGATTTTTCTGGAAAGTTCTAACCTTTCAGTGAGGTAAAATTATTCAAAGGAAAAAAAATCTTTATAAAAAATAAACATTTTTCTCAAAAATTATTGGCACAATTATTGGCATCCCTAGAAATTCCTATGAACAAAATAGAATTTACATATATTCCTATTAATATTTTACCTTTTTTAAGCACACCTGAGTCTTTAGGAACTCTTAAGCGATCATCCATGACTTCATGTTTCAGTGGGGTATATATATATAAGGTAACATGCAGGCCAAACACCCTTAGTCATCCAACAGGAGGAAGACAAAAGGTTGTTGACCTTCATTAATCAGGCAATGGCTATATACAAATAGCTTCACACCTGAAAATACCCATCTCCACTATTAGGGCAATAATTAAGACGTTTCAAACAACTGGAGCTGTGATGAACCTGCCTGGAAGTAGGCTGGGCAAACGATTTTTAATTTTTTTTTTTAAAGAAATAAAAAATTAGATATAATGATGTGTTCCTGCTTAACTTAGACATTGCACGACTTTAAAACCTATAAAAACAGGTTTCGAGAGTTAAAAACCACTTTTTATGCGCAAAAAATAGGTGATTTTTCTTCCTCGTGATCAGCTCAGAATCTTTGTGTACGCTGTAAGGTTTTTACTTCTTAATTAAACGTTTAAAATACACGAATTTCATAAAGACAACACACGTTTCGAAGATAAAAAATCCCATTCTTTCTCTTCCTGTTTTTTTTCCAATCAGAGGCTCTGAATATAGCGTACCGCCCACTGCGCTGCGTCAGAGAGGGGAGCAGCACCGAGAGAGGGAGGAGGCGCGTCTGCATTTATAACTTAGTTTTTAAAATTAATCAAGCAATGTAAAGCATCTCTTTTTATTTTTAAGTCACTTAATTATCATTAAGCACAGCTTTCTCACCACTTAGACTACTTTTTGATACCATCCTTAGACAAAGCAGAAACTTGTTGTTCTGTCTAATGACATTACAAGTGGAAAGATTACAGATTTTAATCGTCTTTAATTTTGTTACGTTATACATTTTAGAAACGTTTCATCCATACAAACACCACAAAACTATTCTCGATTGTATTTCTGAATGGTATGTTACACTTAGTTCACTGTTTTAAATAAATCTAATTAAGAAAGTTAGGTGTTAGCATAAACTATTAGCAATCAATAATATTAAATTTAGCACTTTAATAAGTTGTTGCTCTTTCCCCCGCATCTTGTAAAAATATATTTTCATTGTTCAAATATACATTAAATCTGACTATCATATATTAGTTTAATACAAAACTAAAGAAAAAATAGGGTTAAATATAATTCAAAATATTTTGCTAACAATGTTAACTGTTAATGAATAATAAAATGTATTAACTAAGGAGTAGGATGGCACAGTTGTTAGTATGCTTTTTGTTTTGTTTCTTTTTCATAAATACAACAGTAGTACCTGATGTCTCAGTGGCTTTCAAAATTAAATTATGCATGCAAACCTGTGAACTAGAAAGATAACTAAGATATCCATCCATTTATAATGGTGGCGAAGTAGTTAGCATTGCTATCTTGCAGCACTGGGGTCCTAGGTTCAATTCCTGCCATCCTGTGTGTGTGGGGTTTGCATGTTCTCTCTGGGTTACATGGTTTTTCTCCATATGTGTGATATGACTCCCTCTCGCACTCCAAAACATACTGGTAAGTTAATTGGTTTATGGGAAAACTGGCCCTGGTGTGTGTGTGTGTTTGTGTCTGTCTGTCCTGTGATGGACTGGCGCTATGTCCAGGGTGTATTCTGCCTTGTGTCCGTTGCTTACTGGGATAGGCTCCAAATCCTCTGTACTGGATAAAGAGATTAGAAATGGATGGAAGTAAAGGCACTGTGTGGATGGAACTATACACAGCGTTAGAAAACCACTATGAAATGGCAGCATCTCACTGAGAATAAAATATTTTATAGTGCTGACTTAAAGAAACAGCCTTTCCACCTCTCTTGCACATCAGTATCCATACCTACTTATTTAAACAAATTGCCTCTAATTATAAACAACTTAATATGCTGGCTCTGTGGATCAGCATCAGCTATGTTTGCCCATTCCTTCAATTCATGTGCATCCAACACACAGTTCAATGCTAGCAACTACACAAAATCTAAAATACAATCCTCATTTCAGTATCTATGTAAACATACAGTCTGTTAACTTCATCTTCATCAAAAGTATGCCTAACCCCATTAGGAAGTGTTCTTGTTATCGGTGTATTCCTCGGCTTTCCCAAAATTATCTTCCTCTTACCAACATTTCTAGTCTTTTATCCTGCAATAACTCAGCCAACACTTAAATCTCCAAAAGCTGCTTGTGTTAATTTCTTTAAATCACAAATATCATGTGTAAATACTGGCCATGTAATACTCTGCATTGTGGAATAATAGTTTATTTTAAAGGGAACTAGAGAAACTAAGAACTAGAGAAATCAAGAAACCTAGAATTAATAAATGCACATCCTGTTCACTGGGGAAATTAAATCCACACTGAGCAATCTTCAATATGTTCAGAATATGACAGCGAGAATCCTATCAGGCATGCATTACACCTGTTTTCAAGTCCTTGCACTGGTTACCTATCAGGTTTCGAGTCAACTTCAAAATCCTCATTCAGTACCTACAGTATATGGCTTATTATCTGTCTACTCCCCACTTTTGTCCATCTGACTCTGGTCTTCTAGCTGTTCTCTAGCTGCACCCCAGAGCTCTCAATTTGTATCCCCAGTGATATCAGTCACGTACCCTGAGTGCATTTAAATCTAACCTCAGAACCTTTCTTTTTAGAAGACTTAGTGTCTGTATCTGCTTCATTTTCTAATTTTGTTAGCACCTCTAACTGCTTGTCTTTCAGATTATTTACTTTGTAATCTGTTTTGTCTGTTTTTACATCTACTGTATTGCTTTGGGATGCCACTTTTAAAGGTGATATATAAAATAAAGTTTTTCATTATTGTTATAGAGAAACATGATCAGATTTTCCCTGGTTCAGAAAAAAAGATCTAAAGTATACTAGTTTGTCACTCTTCTCATTCCCTTTGCTAAATGACTTTTCATACTAGTCTGATCAATCTAACTGCCTGTTTTCTGTGCTTTCTCTATCCTGCTAGATTTGCAATTATTCTGAAAATGGTCTTCTTGAAATAATTCATTTCTAAATACCTTTTTTCACTGTTAACATCTTATATATAAATATACACAAATATACACTTAGCTCAACCTGACAGTTCATCCTGCTACCAACATTGAATAAAAAAAATCTGAAGATTTCTATATTTATGTCTTTATTTAGTGGTTTCATTAGTGACAAAGGCTAAACTTTCTTGGAAAAATGTCTTTTATGTGTTGCGGAAAACACTGACTTGCTTTAACAAAATATGTTTACAAATCCTTTCACCTGCCAATCTACCTGAATGCCCAACTATCTGAGAAGCCCTCCATGAAACTACGGTTGCTATTAATTCATTTAGGGCTCACTGACAGAATTGCTGTTTTTTATGCATGATAATTTTCTGATTCCTCACTCTGTTTCATGTTTATAGATAAGACTTTATTGATCGCGAAGGGAAATTGATGTACATGTTCATGTACATGATGAACATGTTTGCATGTTCTTTTGTAACATACACCTTTTTGTGATTTTTTTGTATCTCTAAGCAAGTGTTCCTGCATCCCTCTTCTGCACTATAGTCATGGCTTTTTTTCTGTTTGTTTATTTCAAAGCAACACCTGCTCCATTTCTAAAACTTTTTGCCCATGTGCATTTTTGTGCACTTTAACGTCCTGAATTTTCATTTGCATTAATTTGTAGAATGAATTTGAGTTTTAGCCTTAAGTTTTCACTATCTTTTGTTTCTTGTCCTACAACTGTTATTATTGATCACCGAATTATTGTACTTGACATGACTTCATTCACCCTTTCCTGAACGTCTATGACAGGCAGAGAGAGTGCTGTTTCTGGTGCGATCTTTTGCAGCTGACATTTCACTGTTTTAAATGAACAAGAAATTAGATTGCTCATAAATCACTTATTCTATATAAACACAGCGTAATTGCCCTCCAAAAATCCTCTTTTTCTTGTTCGTTTTAGAGACCTTGATCGAAACTGATTTTAGATGTCAGAAAGGATTTATTTTCTGTGTATTTCCTACATTGCTTTGTCGAGATTTTAACTTTATATTTAGGCTCAGATTTCAACTCAAATCGTACAGTAATTAATAGCAGTAAATACTGATGTTTTGCTCCCTCTTACCACAAAAATATATATGTTTTGTAGGTGGGATGAACTTTATTTCGTACACGTAGCTACTGTGATTCGGACACAGAACAGTTAAAGATGGCGGCAAATCAGGCACCCGGGGGGGGGGGGCGTCTTCTCGCCTCCATAACTAAAATGCCAAATAGGAGTGGCTTAAGCGACATACACAGTCGTGTAACTGACAGTCTGAGGTAGCCTATCGTGTAAATTTCGCTTTGTTGCTGATAGGTTAAGCTTTAGAAACTCTGCCCCAAATTCATGTGACTGATTTTTCGCCCTGTTTCATTGGTTAAACGCAATGATCACAAGCACCACCATGGTAACTGGGATGTGTAGTTTTTAATTCCGTTTGAATTATAACTGTACATACTGTCTTCATATTTGGCCAGGGCTTTAAAGAGAAGGCGCGCCAAAAAATTTCGGTGCCATCGTCTCCGCTTTAAAGGTACCCCCGTGCTGGAAGAATTTGACCTCGGAACGTTTGCCCATCGTACTGGAAGAGGACACAAGTGTATTTTGCCCCCACTCACAATGAGAAAGATGGTTTGAGAGGCAAAACGTTCTCCAAGGATCACAGTTGGACAATTGCAGGAGTTGGTTGCATCCTGGAGTCACCAAGTCTCCAAAACTACAATTAGACACTACCTCCATGCCAACAAACTATTTGGAAGGCTTGCTAGAAGAAAGCCTCTGCTGTCATCAAACCACAAACTTAAGCGCCTGGAGTTAGCTAAACATCACTGGAACTTTGATTGGAACCGGGTTCTATGGTCAGATGAGACAAAAATAGAGCGTTTTGGCAACAAACACCAGAGGTGGGTTTGGCATAAAGGTCAAGGTCATGCAGAAAACAACCTAATATGCACTGTGAAGTATGGTGGTGGATCTGTGATTTTGTGGGGCTGTTTTTCTTCCAAAGGCCCTGGGAATCTTCTTAAGATACATGGCATCATGGACTCCATCAAATACCAGGAGATTTTAGATCAAAATCTGTCTTCCTCTGCTAGGAGGCTAAGACTGGATTTTGGCTGGATCTTCCAGCAGGGCAATGATCCAAAGCATACCTCTAAAACCACACAAA
This sequence comes from Lepisosteus platostomus, assembly GCF_059453375.1. NCBI lineage: Eukaryota > Metazoa > Chordata > Actinopteri > Semionotiformes > Lepisosteidae > Lepisosteus > Lepisosteus platostomus. The sequence continues at coordinate 24,621,568 of NC_142623.1, forward strand.
AATGGTTCACTGACCACAGAATCGAATATTTGCAGTGGCCATCCCAGTCCCCTGACCTAAACCCCATTGAAAACCTGAGGGGTGAGCTGAAGAGGAGAGTCCACAAGCAAGGACCAAGGACTCTGAAGGATCTGGAGAGATTCTGTATGGAGGAATGGTCTCAGATCATTTTATATGTGTTCTCCCACCTCATCCAGCATTATAAGAGAAGACTCAGTGCTGTTATCTTGGCAAAACAAGGGTGCAAAAAAGTACTAAATGCAATAATTGTGACACATGTTTTTAGGAAACAATGTTTATTTTTTTATAAGGATATATTTTCCTTGAAATAATTTTACCTCACTGAAAGGTTAGATTTATCTTTTTTGCTCATGTTTACCAAGGGTGCCAATAATTCTGGAGTGCACTGTATATGTAGAATATTCCTAAACACGGGGTGGACAAAGTAGAAACACCTAACGGAAAAGAGATCAAGATCACTTTATTGGCCATATACAATTTCTTGTATTAGGAATTTGTCTTTTCACATACCCAAACTTGCTCTCCATGAGACAAAAAGACAGGGAGAGAAACTTGGGGTCAGAACACAGGATTAGCCATTTATACAGCACCCCTAGGGCTTTGTTAAGGGTTAAGGGCTTTGTTCAAGGGCCCACTGGTGTAGGATTCTTCTGCTGGCCACAGGATACAAACCGGCAACCTTCCACCCACAGGCGCAAATCCTTAGCCAAAGAGCCACTGCACCGCCTCCTTTTTCTAAGGATTATAATTTTGATGTTAAATCACAATTAAAAAGGGTTCTACATACTAATTTCATTGCTAATCAGCAATGTGTTTCTTCTATAAAAGACCAACGCTTTGAAATCAACACTTTAATATGAGTTTCCAAAGCAACATCAGAAATCTTAAAGATTTTGAAAGAGGTCATATAGTTGCAACTTGCAGGGGCATCACTCACGTAAATGACAAATGTCAATGTTAAAAATCATGACAACATTCTCCATACAAGGGAAAAGCATTAAGAAAAAGGAACAGTGGTTGCAAGCCACAGCTCACCAACAGTGATAGGCCATCAATTAACAAGAACATTGCTAAAAATCACAAAACAAAAACCTCAAAACCTTAAAAATGACCACAGAACTACAGTAAATATACACCTGATTGACCCAGTCACAATAAAAATGTACTGTATGTTGTGAGCGTAACAGAGCTGATATTTATGGTAGGGCTGCCTTTCAGAAACAGCTTGTGTCCTAGACAAATGTGCAACATATAGCCTGTTGTATGAGCAGAAAACTAGACTTCTGAGCAGTGGAAAAAAGTAATATGATTTGATGAGTTGTCTTTTACATGTTTTCCTATATCTGGATGGGTTTATGTTTGGAGAAACCCAGAGAATGACCTCAACCCATACTGCCTGTTCCTAACTGTTAAACATAGTGTGGGATCTGTTATGATATGGGCAGCCATTGTCATGGGAGTCATGGGGTCTGATTAGTCTCTTGCATGGTAGAATTATGGCCAAGAAAGACAAAGCCATTTTAGGTGACCTGGTCCACCCTATGGTGCAAACATTTTTACCTCAAGAAAAATGAGGTAATTATTCCAAGATGATAATAATCCCCATACACGACTGCTAAATGGATTTAAAAGTGGTTTCATGAACACAAGGACAAAGTCAAATACCTTCCATGGTCCCCCTAATAACCAGATCTAAACATTATATTCAGGAACCTCCCTTAAAGATTTTTTCCTTCTAGAAGAATGTCCCATTAGAAACTTGAATAACAGTATTCCAATAAGGACTGGAGCTTTTCTGAAGGTAAAGGACAGCCCAACATATTATTAGTTAATGAATATTCATACATTGTTTGGTTTCTCACTTATTTTGTCCACCCCCTGTAAATATTTGTCATAAATTATGTTTCTCAGAACATTATTTTCATGGTACCTATGAGAGATATTCTAAAGTATAAAAACAGCTTGTAAATGGGTGTAGAGCATTATAAGAAAATGCCCTTTTTCTTGCACTCCTGCTTGGCTCATGCTGATTTTGGGGGGTAGAGCAGTGGCACCGTTGCTAAGGATCTGTGTCTGTAGCTAGAAGGTTGTCGGTTCAAATCGCACGGCCAGCAGAGGAATTCTACTCTGTTGGACCCCTGAGCAAGGCCCTTAACCCCAGCTGCTCCAGGGGTGCTGTATAAATGGCTGACCCTTGGCTCTGACCCCAAGCTTCTTTCTCTCTTCCTGTGTGTCTCATGGAGAGCAAGCTGGGGTATGTGAAAGGACAAATTCCTAATGCAAGAAATTGTATATGGCTACTAAAGCGATCTTCTTACTTTTGATTGTTCCTGTTTGTTCTTCAGATATGGTCTTCTTAGTAACCAATTCATTTCAAACCTTTGCCAAACTGCATTGTGACTTCTTGCAGCCCTGTCAGTGAACTGGCAAAAAAACCTTTAAGCTTCATGTCACTAATCCCATGCTGTATTTCAGACACTATCTACAGTAGGTATGTAAGATGTGTAAGTTCTAGCACTATTATGTATTATGTGAGACAAAAAGTGTGATAGATTTTACACTGCAGTGTATTGTTGCAGTCTCAGGCAAAATTATTTATTTCCATAACTCTGAGAACTCCAAACACATGCTTATGAGTATCAGTTGACAAATTAATCATTTGTCCAAGACTCATTTTGGAAAGCAGGAAAGCAGTGCTAAGAAACATATGTCTGAACTACAGCTGATAAATATTTTACCCTTTTCAGAGTTTCTCTTATTATCTACTAGAGCAAAAATAATTGTCCTTATTGAAAGGCAGCAGTATAATCACCTTGTAGTCTCATCTTGTCAGATCTCTGAAAGGTAAACAAGGTTAGGAGTGGTCAGTACTAGATTTGGAAACCACCATGGAAATCCATGTTGCAGCTGCAAGTGGTGTTGGTAGACCAGTAAGCAGCACTCTTCCCAGACCTAAGGCCTAATATGGTGACCAGGGATACTGTACTGTAGGAGGGGCCATTCTTTAGATAAGACAGTAAACCAAGATCCCGATTGATTAATCACATGATAAACTTCATAAGGGAAGAGGTGTTATCTAGCATGTTCTGGATAAATTTGCTCTGTATTTATACAATCTGTTTCAAAGTGCCCTAATATTCCCCAGTTATTGCGTTGGTAAAATAATTTCATACTTCTCTGCCTGATCTGTTGTGTATTGTGACTTATAACTGCTGCCTCACATCATCTGCCACAGTGAAGCAACAGGTGGATGAAATGAGTACTACTAGATGTAAAGCATTTTGGGATTCTTTGTAAAGGAATTATAATTAAGGAATAATAGTAAGAAAATGAAAAAAAAAACTGTCTGGAATCTACAATGAAGTCAACAGCCAGAGAAGATATTAAACAACTCTTGCTTAAACTGAGCATATAAGCCTATTTAAAATTAATGAGCAAATAATTAAAATATTTAAAATAATGAGGAAGTAATAGCAAATTAATATATAATAACAGTAATATTATCATATATAATAATAAACTTCTATCAAAAAGTTTTGGATTTAGAAATGCATTTCAGTTGTATAAAAAAGGATCTACTGTAGCATTAGTCAATTAGTGTAGATTAGCATTAATCTCATTTATATTGTGGACATTAAAGTACGTTCGCAAACAATTCCAATCTTACTTTTCACTTACATTTGACCACTTCCATAGCCCTCAGGAAACACTCCAGCAGATACACCAACTACAACAGTAGGGATGCTGTACCCAATCAGCAAAAGGTAAGCAGAGTGCAGCCCCTCTTTGTGGATGACCTTCACTTGTGCCAGGCTTCTCACCAGCAGGAAGAGCTGGAGGGCCTCCAGTAACATCCACACAAAACTGGCCAGGAAGAGGAAATGCAGGACGCCAGCTATAACTGAACAAAATGCCTAAAAACGAACAAAACATTCCCATCAACACTCTACTCTGAATACTACGCACTCCCTCTTTTTCCTCAATTAAATAATACAGAAGATGTTGGAGTTTCCTCCAAAATTTTCCATTCAGTGTTTTTTCAGACTTCAAATGCAACGAGATTGAGTATTTCTATTGTGTAAAAAATAAAAAAAAACATTTGTAATATATAACTTATACATAGTTATTAATTGGCTATTGCACTCTTTTCTGAATGTTAGTTTTGTTCACATTGTTTACAACATTTTTTGTGAATATACCATTGTGTATTCAAGTGTAATGTGTTATTCTGGTGTTCTTAAGTACTGTTGGGAGGTATCTAGGAGATGGGATCACCATCTAGAACATCAGGGTATGCGGTTTCCATGTACTGTATATAGAAACCACAGCTATAAAACATATTACCTCTTTTCTGAATATCCATCCATTTTCTAACTGCTACTGTAAATCCAATTTCAGGGGGGATACAGGAGCCTTGCCCAGCAAACAACAGTGGCACGGTGGTTATCATGGCTGCCTCAGAGCTAGGGCGCTGGGTTCAATATTGGATGTATGGGGCTATCTGTGTGAGGTTTGTATGTTCTTCCTGTGTTTGCATGGGTTTCTTCCGGGCACTCTGTTTTCCTCCCACAGTCCAAAACATATCAGTTGGTAGACTTATGAGAAATTGTCCCTAGTTGTGAGTGTGTGCATTCTGTTTGCCTGCCCCACAATGGACTGGTGTCCTGTCCAGGGTGTATCCTGCCTTGCACCTGTTGCTTTATGGGATAGGCTCTGGCTGGCTTGCCATGACTATTTTGGAAGAAGCAGTTAGAAAATGGACGGATAGATGTTTGTTCATACTGTAACGCAACGGGGGCTCAGGCAGGCGCCCTTGCCGCATCTGGTCGGCCCCATCCCGACTGGAGGCTCGAACCCGGGACTTTCGCGTCTCTCTGCAGCAACCTAGCCCCGTGAGCTAAAGAGAGATCTCTCCACAGCCCAGTAGCTGTGGTCCTGCTATCACAGGGAAGGGCGGTGACGTCACCCGCTCTGGTACGCCGGCTCTTACACACAGTGCTTGTCGGCCGTAAGCGTTACAATACATTAAAAATGAAAATTTCTACTATATCTGAGGAATTAAACTAGACAATAGCAGATTCAGATATGGTGGCAAATCACTTTTAATAAGTGATTTGATATAACCACTGGAGGTGTGCAAATGAGATTTGGCTTTACCTACAACATGGCCTACATTATCATCTATGGCTTAGAGGTTTTTAATTTTATGCTTAGTTTATTTTTCAGATCAATAAATTGATGCAATTAAAGAAAAGGGGAAAGCATTCATAAGGAACGTATTAAATCTATCAAAAATAATTTAATAGCAGGTTAGCTGCCCATCATATTTAGTAAGGTATCAGGAGATCAAACTACAAGCTAGGTTTTATTTTAGATTCATTTTTCATTTATTTTTCCATAATTATTATACCAACCTGGATGTGTTTGTGTGCCAGGTGTCACCTACAATTTCCCTTCGGGATCAATAAAGTCTTATCTGTCTATCAATGTTGCCCAAGTGATGTCAGTACTCCCCATAACATTACTCTGATAATACCATTAACCCTGTTTCTGTGATCTCCAGTTGTGACAGTCACCGTAACAGTGTTCTCCTTGCTCTCTGTATGATTTCTGACTTTGACGCAATGAACCCAGCAGAGATTACCTTATTCTCAGTGTGTGATGCTCCCACCAGAAAAAGTAGCTGAGCCAGGAAGAGGCAGAAGCAGAGGTTGAGGCGAGCCGTGTTGTTGACTTTTGCACTCCAGCTGCAGAAAATGAAGGTTATAATGGCACAGGCAAAAAATGCCAGGCCTAGGATCACAGCAATATTGTTGATCCATTCCAGCAAGTTGTTACTCTGAAGACCAAAAATAAAGTTTTTTTTTTGCAACAAACCCAGAATGTTTCTTTTCAGTATCTAAAAACTGCTTGGAAAAGCTAATGTTTTTAGACAGAGTATTAGATATAAATATTCACGCTAAGGAACTAGCAGAGAAAGCAACCATTCACATTGGACATATCATGTCTGTAAACTAATGGCTGTTGATAGGTGATCTCTGAATTATAATTTACAACATCTCCAGGTAAGATAAGAGTCAGTAAGAGCTGTGTTAGTGCTTCATTGTATATTAGTTAAGGGATCATAATGCAAATTGTGATAGATCTAGCAAGGCACTTTTTGAGAAGTGCACATGTAAATTGTATTACAATGTCAGATAATAATGTTAAAATGTTATTCCCCAGGACTCTTAACAGTATCCAAACCTCCAGGTGCATGGAGCTTGATTATTTGGTGAAGTGAGTTTGTTCATTACTCTTTTGGCCTGTGTAAGCCAGGTGCAAGGAGGTACCTAAGACATTGTACACACTATATGGGGACTGATGGCACCTCAAGCCTGCAATGCTGGTAAGAGAGTTGGAGTTACAAAGCCATACTAAATGGCATCTGACAGCTACACTTATGAGGGATGTAAAAGTACAAATAGTTGGCATCTCCACATTATACAAAATGAGAAGAAAACAATTCCAATCGCACATTTAAATTTTAACCTACATCCAATTACTATTGCAGTGTGACTTTTGGAATATTTTTTTCCAATATTACTTGCACTCAGGGGTCTATGCTGATGATTTTGAAAAAAATATTATGGTCCATATTTTAAGACTTTTCAAAGTTAAGGCTTATTATTTGAGATTTTGAAGGCCTGCATGAATTTGATTGAAAAGTCTTCAACCATGCTGTTTACAAGTTGCTAGAAATACACATACCCCACTTTCATCTTTCATTTGCATTATGAGAGCAAAGGTGGAGAGATGGTTGCAGATGCACACTGTGTAATTTTCATTTGAATAGTTTGCTGTGCATCCTTCCACAGACCAGAACTTATCCTGTCCTGCATCATTCCAGTAGACACAGGTCATGAGCCCACCTTCTGTCTTTGACTTGTAATGAAAAAAACAATATCATTTCGTATGCTGATGATCAGACAATCCTGAGAGAGATTGTGTCACAAGCTGCAATGTTGGGAAAATTCAGAGCACACTGAAATAACTGCAATGAATAATTCACTTTACCTTCTTGTGCTTAATTGTGAAACTAACTTGCTCTGAAAGATCTGTGATTTTTGTTTTGGGTAACATTGCTGCAATGACATCTGAAAACATTTCTGTCTGATTGTCAGTCTTGAAGAACGAGGCACTTAAATGTTTCTCCATTCCAGTAAAGGACATAAAAGTTACAGCTGCGGATCCTGGTGAGGCAAAAATCACAAGTTGAAAATGGGCAATGTAGTCCCATGGTTACACTCACAGAAACAACAAAAACTACAATAATAAAATATCCAGCAGAATAAAATATTTTATCATTGCTTTATCCAATATACAGTAGGGTGTATCCAATATAGCAAGCTTCAGGATCAAGGAGGAATAGACTGTGGATAAGATGCCAGTCCACCTCAGGGTACATATAGACACAAATATGCACACTCTCACGTCAGGGACTATTTTCCCAGATGCCAATTAACCTACCAGTATGTCTTTAGGTTTTGAAAGGACTCCAAGCAACCGAACGAAATCCACATGAACGTGGAGAGAACATACAAACTCCATGCAGATAACACTTCAGGAATTTAACCCAGGGCCCTAGCACCGTGAGGCAGCAATGCTAACTATGGCACCACTGTGCCATCCTTAATATAATCTTATGTTCTGAAATAGAAATTTAACACTTCTGCAAATCAGGAATTTGCAAATGAGTCTCATGTTTCTCATTATGATACGTTTAGAAGAACCTCCATCAAGTTCACATCTTGTTTAACAGTGTTACCAATTGAGAGATTAAGCATGAAAATGTAAGTCTGAAGTTTCAAAGACAGAGAAGTCAATTTTCAGAAGCCACCTTTTTGTTCCACGCACAAGTTAAGAAATTGCTACTGCGAGCTTAAAAAACAGATGTCGAGCACAGGGCTCTAAATTTGGACACTGGTAGGGAGTTTCTCTCCTTTCCTGTTTCTTTTCTTGCTTCTGAACAAATGCTTTACTAATTGCAATTCCCAAGTATTGTACAGTTTGCTTGTCTTTTTCAAAATGTGTCAGTTACTGGGTTTTTATCTTTGTCATTGCCCTTTCACTTACATTTTGCAGCACCATACAAGACTAAACCATCCGGAAGAAAACTTTATAAAACTTACGATTGTTGTTCATAGCAATCCCTGTCAGGTTGATTTCCATAGAATTTTCCTTTGTTGTCAATATAGGGTTTTTGGTCAAATTTGCCTGAGGTCCAATTACAATCAAGCTAATCTCTAAAAGAAAAAAAAAAGGTTAAATTTGTATTTGGAGGGAAAGGTTTTTAACCTCCAGTGTTGTTATTCAGATGGAAAGTGAAATAAACAATCTGACTGTGACTGGAGACTCCGTTTCCCGATCACCTGGCACTTGTGAGGTATCCACATGTACACATACACACACATACGCAAACATTTCACTATCTAAACAAAGGCAATAACTCTGGTTTCCAACGTAAACAAACTAGTCTGGAATTCCTGGGATAGCTTTGCTTGCTCTGTGGGTGCACACACAAAGTAAAGTACTGTAACGCAACGGGGGCTCAGGCGGGCGCCCTTGCCGCATCTGGTCGGCCCAAAGTATAGGTGGCTCGAACCCGGGACTTCCGCGTCTCTCTGCAGCGACCTAGCCCCGTGAGCTAGAGAGAGATCTCTCTACAGCCCAGTAGCTGTGGTCCTGCTATCACAGGGAAGGGCGGTGACGTCACCCGCTCTGGTACGCCGGCTCTTACACACACTGCTTGTCGGCCGTAAGCGTTACACTCTCCCCCGCTTAAATCGCCGTCCCCGGCGAAGGGCTATCCCATCCCACTCTGACACCAATGTAACGCAACGGGGGCTCAGGCGGGTGCCCTTGCTGCATCTGGTCGGCCCAAAGTATAGGTGGCTCGAACCCGGGACTTCCGCGTCTCTCTGCAGCGACCTAGCCCCGTGAGCTAGAGAGAGATCTCTCTACAGCCCAGTAGCTGTGGTCCTGCTATCACAGGGAAGGGCGGTGACGTCACCCGCTCTGGTACGCCGGCTCTTACACACACTGCTTGTCGGCCATAAGCGTTACAGTAAGGTTGTTCCCGTGTTATCAAAATTAAACATTAACTCAAACCAAACACCCATTTTCCTTTGTTTTAGAAGTGAAATGAACCATATTGGTTATCAACTCACGTGTTTCAAATATATAAGTTGTTTGGATTTCTCACCGGCAAAATGGTTTCTCCCACAACCTGTAGGACCCGAACTTTGGTATGGCAACAGGGGCTGGCTTAGTAGTGCCTCTTTCAGGGTTGTACATGCGTGGATTGATTTGTTAGAAGATACCAAGAGGGGGTAGTATTTTCTTAAACAATATTTATGTACATAAAAGGAGTATGATGTTTTATTTTTGGTAATAATATGTTCATTGTTTAGGTGTGTACTTAATTAAGAAATGTGTATATCAGAATTCTGATTATTATTTGACTCTCTGTGTTCATTAAAAATCCCAGGGCGTTTCTTGAAAAGAGTAAGGGTGTAACCCTGGCGTCCTGGCCAAATTTCCCATTGGCCCTTACCAATCATTTCCTCCAAATAATCTCCGTCTATGAAATGGCTTCATTACTCTGCTTTCCTCCCCACTGATAGCTGATGTGTGGTGAGCGTTCCAGCGCACTATGGCTGCCGTCGTGGTGGTGGAGGGGAGTCCCAATTACCTGTAAAGCGCTTTGAGTGGAGTGTCCAGAAAAGTGCTATATAAGTGTAAGCAATTATTATTATTATTATTATTATTATTATTATTGTTGTTGTTGTTGTTGTTTTTGTTGTTGTTATGTAAAATTATTTTGCTTTATAGTGGAATATTCTAGGGGGAGGAGTTTAACCTAGAAAAGGAGCTCTTCAAGATAGGAGGGGGGAGATAGGAGAAGGTTTGTTGTGGGGTAGAATAGGAGCTGCCTACACAATTAATGTACTATAGCTTTGTGTTGTTTGTTTTTCCTGGATAGTTTGTGTTTTTCACTTTGTTTTTTTGGATGTGGACTTTGGGAACACAGTTCCTCTTAATAAACACCATTGCACGTCTTTGCAATTATGGCTGTGCCATCATTATTGTTACATTCTATCTATGCTTCTAAACTCTTCAAGGAGGAGACTGTGGCACAGGCAGTTCTCCAGCTGGTCCAGGAGATGGAGCTTCATTACAGGGATGTAAATTCAAACATTTGACTCTTGTTTTTCCTGAATCTAAAGTGTTAGATTACAATTTCACTCTCTTTCAAGGTGCAACCTTTAGAGGTAATTAATTATACAGTATATATATATATGTGTGTGTCACATGTCACAGATTACAGATAGTGCTGTTATGAGTGCCAACAAGGATAGTTTTCAGCTACTGTATATACCCAGGGTTTCTGTTTTCACTGTTTGGCTGGCCTGTGTTTCTGTTGGAGTGACCAGGGCAGATACCAGCATTTCTGTAACTTTCAGAGCATCATCAGCAACGTTGACTATGTCTGTCTCATCTCGACTTAACAGTTTCCCAGCAGTATCCAAAGCAGCAGTTAAATAGTTCTTCACAATCTGTGGGAAAAAAATAAGGAACATCAATACTCGCTGTTTTTAGTAGTCTGAGGTTCTGTTCCACATAATTCAGTCTTTCAGATCAATGACCTAGGACAAACATTTTAGGGTCTTATGAAGAAAAGGAAGTAATCTGTCCCTGACTGCTGTTTTGGTTGATATGACCTTATTCAACAAATACATAAATAGAGCATTTTTAGAATGAATCATACAGCGCAAAGCAACAAAAACACTATTAAACTGTAGTTTCTACTCATAACACCACATAAAAGGAATGGGTTTAAAATTATTTTCTGAATATTACATCATGAAACTTTAAATCTGTCCACTCCAATGCCTTCTTAATATGAATCACTAATTGCAACTTGCAACTCAAACTTCAAATACAAGGTCAAAAGATTACATCAAGATTTTTAACTTGAATACTAGGAATGTTATGGGGTTTATAGGGAGAATATTCCAGATTTCAGATTTCATATTGTTTCATTCTTTTTTAACATTATCTATGTATTGTGCCAAGGCTTGATTATTGGGTTTCATCTGCATAGTAATAAAATATCTCTATATGGAGAAAATATCTCTTTATAGAGATATATGGTGCTATACTGTAGATATAAATAATTTTAGGGTAACGTACTGTACTGCAGATACTATAAAGAATGGAACGAAGAACAGGGCCATCAGGGATTTTCTTTCATTTGATCAAATACTGATCATAAAAGTATAAAAAGTGATGCACTGGTAAAAAATAGTTATTTTTCACATTCGCAACTATGTATAGATCTGCACTCAATTGATGCTATACATGCAGTAAACCATTCTCCCACAATACAGTAACTAGTTACAGACACAACATTTTACAACATTTTATTTCAGTTAGGAAAACCTGTATGTCTTTATCTTTATCCTTCTATGGTGTTAATTAATTTATATTGTTTATTTCTACTATCTCCTCTCCTTGTGTGTTTTTTTCTTTTCTGACTGTAAAGCCCTTTGAAAAGCAATTCTGATTATTCATGATGATTATGATGTTTGGTGAATGACTCATAACAAGATAAGACCAGATGCACTGTATATACAGCATGTACAATGGATCGTAATCACACCTACAATTTAAATAGGATGAAATCATAAAAGTTTGTACAAGGCCTGATAGACATATTTATGTTTGATTACCACTGCCATCAGATATAAACTCCAACAAAGTACACACATAGGGCACCTCTGAAGTGCAGCTTATGTATTGTTTGGTGTTCTATGAATAAATATAAAAAATCTACTTCTATAATGTATTTATTTTTTATTAAGACAAAAAAATCTATACTGACCCCTTCTGGAAGAACAATGTTTGGATTGTTTTTTAAATCCTCGCTCATGCTATTGAGGAAGCACATCTGCTTAGACTGACCCTGGAAAAGAATGTAAATAAAAGTCAAACTTAAATAGAATAAACAAATGGAACTGTACATATTTAATGTTCATTAAATTTCTTTACACACTATGTCTATTTGTTTTAATTGTGACTAAAGGCGAGTTGTCTGTGGGTGACACAATTATGCAGTGGGAGCTTTGCTGCCATGCAGTTCTGGAGTCCTGAGCTCAGTTCAAGGGGAGCGTGGAGTTTGCATATTTTCCCCATGTTCTTCTCATATTCCCTATGCACATTTTTGGTTAGTTAGCTTATGGGAAACTCTATACTGGATAAAGTGACTACAAAATGGATAAATGGAATAACAGCAGTTTAAATGGACCTGGAGTGACAGATGAGGGCTTAAATCAATACTGGGTGCTGGTGAGGCATTACAAATACAGAGAAAAAAAACACACACACAAGATTATTAGTGAATTGGCCTCAATTGGGTGAATCCAGCATCCTGTATAAAGGTTAAGTGAGTGAGTAGACCGAGTCAACTCAGTGGAGTTGGACTCTCACTGCCATGTTTGGCAAGCTAACAACAGTGCCTGAAGAGAAGACTTGATGCTGGGCTGAGCAAGTTACTCACTGACAGGTGTTTTACTGGGGGCAATCTTTACTGTCAGGGGAAAAGTGAGATACCAGCTCTCAGGGTAGGTACCAGCAGAATTCCACAGTGGATTGATCAATACAACAAGCAAGCTGTTCTAGGGAGTGCTTTAATAAGCATGTCCTTATTTTACACCTTATTTTGGTTTCCTGTGCAGTTTTTATGACATTTGTGACAACCTCTTGACTTAAAGCAAGGCAGTTTAGTTACCAATACCCAAATCTTGGGAGCTATCTTTCACAAATGGCTGATAATACTGAAGAAATCCAGCATTGTCTGAAATCTGGAATTGCAGCTCTTGATAGCCAGAGAAAAAAGTTTTAAAAAACATCACATCAAAACATAAGTAAAAATGATGGTCTACCTTTTATCCATTATTGATTCTTTTTTATATATCATTAAAACATGAAAAGCATACTGTACTGGCAACACTTACAGGATAGAAGGAAATTTGAGATCCAATACTGTATGTCAGAACAAAGCATCTAAATAGGTAGAGTATGATAAAATTGCAGAGTACACAAGCAGACATAAGGTGAGAGAAAACTGTCATGATCGTTACTCCTCCTCTTAAGGGCGCTCCAGCCCTTCCTCGTTCTGTCCTATTCCCCACACCTGTTCCTTATTCCAGCCCCTCTTTAGTTCCACCTTTAAAGCCAGACGCAGGCATTTGCCCGCCGCTTCTCATTGAATCCCGTTTCGTGAGAGCCCGGGGTCCTGCCGCGTCTGGCTCCATTATGGTTTTAGTTTCCTGTTCCTGATTCCTTGTTCCGCAGGTCCCGACCCGGTTCTGGTTTTTAATTACTTTGGATGGATACCCTGGTCTTGGACGGGGACCTCCCATTTTGGATTTCCCTTTTGGATTTATGCTTGGATTGTTTGCCCCGGACTCACTTCCCCTGGACACCTGCTCACCTCGGACACGCCCCCCTGTCTCCTGACCGACTCCTGCATGATATTTTTCCCTATTGTTTCTTCACCTTTCGGATCGTGTCATCCGCATAGGGCCCGGAAAGAACTGTTCCTGACAAAAACTTGCTCAAGCTGTTGAAGACAATGTCTTGAAGCAAGTTATTGGTTTTATCAATTACCTTTGAGTTCATAAAAAACAATCTCCCTCACCCACAAGGGGCACTCAATTAATTTGAACACATTTTATTACCTTTCTCATCAGGTAGTGTTAATCCAAGCAATGCAACTACATTCAACTCCCACACCTATCCAACCCCCTGTCCCATACTTCCTTCTTTTCTCTTTAGTAACTCACATCTGGGCAATCCATTGAAAGCATCTCTTCCTCCAAACCTAAAAGACATAGAAAATCAAACAGAACATCCACGTTTTATGTATTTTATACATTAAAGTTGAATGTTTTCAATATAAAAACATCATTTTGCTTTTTACACAAGTATTTTTACTTTTGCACACTGTCATTCCAAATTCCCAGTTAATTCCAGGGGAGGCAATGTAAGTATCTTCACAGGAACAGTCGTAGCCTCCTGCAGTGTTGGCACACACTGCATCCAGACCGCAGATCATTGACTCTCGGGCACACTCATCTATATCTGTGAAAAAAAAAATGTTAAAACTTGCAGTGCTTGCAGGGCTGGCCCTGGTCATAGGCAAAGCCGATGACTGCCTAGGGCTTCGAGGCCAACAGGAGGAACCTCAATGTGCAACACCACATTTTTTTTTTAATTAGCATGTTCAAATGTGAACAAAAAATGCCCTATAGTGGTTTTTCCCGTTGTGGCTGTGGATTATCCTAATGGAAGCCGAGTCAAAAAATGACCAATCATAATCAAGTATGTAATGTTTCTGAAGCACAGAAAAGAAGATCTGAGATCTCAAAACAGAGATACGCCAAATCTAGTCATCAAATCAAATCATGCAAAATAAAGTAGTAATTTGTTTTTCATTTGGATTTGAGTCTGTCAGATTCATGAAACTAGCAAACAATAGACAAGCCACATTTTCAAGCTAGGCACATAGACTACTTAATCAGTTTTACTAGAGGTTAAGAGATTCATGTTGTTTCTCACAATTGTATACATGCCACATGGGTCAACTGGCTAAAAATCGGCGCTCCCTAACTAAACAAAAGCATGAAAGTGAATTAAAATACAAAAGACTGTTCAGTGATTATATGAAATAAACATGAAAAGCAATGTTTCTTCTATTTCATTACATGGGTGTATCATGAACCCAACCTGTAGCCTTTCAAATTCAGTCACTCTTCCAGTGACACTGGCAGGAACAGGGATGAGCTTTTTTTGCTACCATATCACATGACCATCTCAGTGGACTAGCTATCATGATCATTGCAATGAAGTGGATAGACTACAATCGTATAAAGATTTAACTGTTGATTTTGCCACCCAAAAATTTAGGTGAATTGCTGAAAAAAAAGCTTAGGTGAAGAAGCTGAAAACACCGGCACTTAACAAGTAAATCTCTTCATCCACCCCCACAGTAAGTTCTGTCACAGGGTATTTCCATTTTTCCCCATGTACACATTGTTCGGTTTCCAAAATCAATCTTACTATCAGGGACAGGGGACTTTTTAACCAGAGTCATTAAACTGCTAGTGTCATGTGGAGCGATGACTTCCTGAGCATTAATTAAAAGGGCAATTTGCAAAATTAATAACACTCTCTCTACCTTTTTCCTACCCAGGACTGTATCCCTGCCTTGGACATAACAGAAACCAGTTAGTTTCTGCTTATGCACAGCGCAGGAAGAGACTTTATGTCCTGTCTTCTAGCAATAAAAACAAACCTGTCCCTTACTTGGAGCTCGCTGACTAGGGTCCTTGACCTCCCCCTGTGTCCTTACTGCCTCGGCAGTGCTACCTTTGAGGTCCCGGTTGTCACTGGTATCCCTGGGTGCAGAATATGGGCGTCATTGATACCCCCTCATCAGGCATTGATGTACTGAAGAGCTAACTTAGCTGCTGTCCACCCATCAGCTGGCCTGTGTTCTTTCACCCAGGTCCTGGTGTCATAAGGGAAGACACGTAGCAGCTGCTCCAAAATCATGGCCTCGGCAATCTACTTTTTGGAACCCTGCTCCAGGCAAATCCATTCTGTACGAACCCTTCAGATATCAGTAGGTGTTTCCCGTGGTCGAATTGTTTTCATTGTTTCATACGCTGTCGGTATGTTTCTGTTGAGATGTCAAATTTAATAAGTAGTGCCTCATTCAGGTCACTGTAAGTGTTGGATCAGTCCTCATCAATGGAGCTTTAAGCCTCCAAGGCCTTGTCTGTGAGCAGAGGCACTAGCCAACAGGCCCACTCCTCTTCTGGCCACGTCCAAGTCCTGGCCATGTACTTAAATAGCATGAGATAATTTTCGATGTCTCACCCTGTTGGTAGGGGGGCATCTTGTGCTCTTTCCAGAACATGCTCTCTGCAGAAGCACATGTAGCAGACATGGGTGTTGAACTCTGTGCACCCTGCTTCTAATCCAATGATGCACTGTGGTGTGTTTTTGTGGTGCTAGCATGGAAACACAAATCATGGATTCTCTGTTGTCTCCATGCTTCCTGGTGTTGCTCCCTGAACCTGAGGTGCCAGTTCAACCCTGGGTAAAACTACAATGTCCCGAAGGGAAGTTTTAAGTCCACATAATTCTTCCAACAGCCCCTCCTCACTCTTTTGTTTTATCCAGACAGAAAGTCTCAGAGCAGGGCCACCAGCTCCTCTTGAGGTTCCGTTATGGATGAGGCTTGTTGAGGGGTGACTCTAGGCCACACTCCCAGTTCCTCACAACATCCTTCCTCATCTCCTGATGACCCAAGCTTCATCTGCTTTCAACTTTGGCCTTGCCTTTGCTTGTGAATGAAGGCCTGCCTGTTTTCTGCAGGGAGGCACAGTCTTGTGGCTAGCCATCTCACTCTGCCACTAAATGTCACAGGGAGGGCTGGAGGGGTGCCCAAGTGAGTTCTTTTAAAATGAAATGATAACTCAACCTCAATAGCACTCAGGTGAAAAAAACAACAAAACAGAAAAATAAAAAATACAAAAAACCTTTCTCTGTGAGCTATATCTGGGCAGGGCAGTGGCTCTGTGGCTAAGGATCTGCGCCTGTGGCTAGAAGGTTGCCGGTTTGTATCCGGCGACTGGCAGAGGAATCCTACTCCGCTGGGCTCCTGAGCAAGGCCCTTAACCCCAACTGCTCCAGGGGTGCCATATAAATGGCTGACCCTGCACTCTGACCCCAAGTTTCTCTATCTGTGTGTGTGTCTCTGTGTCTCATGGAGAGCAAGTTGGAGTATGTGAAAAGACAAAATTCCAAATACAAGAAATTGTATATGGCCAATAAAGTGATCTTATCTTATATCACCACACTTAGGTCTCTCTTTCACAAAAGCCATCTTACCTTGACAGGGACTTGATACATTAGTCAACATGACACCAGTGGGAGGTTGGTATCCAGTATGGCATGAACAGCTATAACTCCCAACAGTGTTTGTACAGTTGGCATTTGGGCCACAGACAGAAGGGATGCTTATGCACTCATCAATGTCTGTAAAGAGTCAAGTGTTGGATATCATTATCAAAGATAGCACTGTTTGCGATGATACATTTCATTCCCTACTGCATTACTTAAGCCTATTTTACAATACAGTGCTTTACAAAAGTATCCACCCATTTCCAGTGTTTTTTTTTGTTGGAGTATATATGATTTACATTTTTTTCAAAGTGACGATTGTTCAAAATTTGATTGCTCAAACTGGACACTTTCATGGGAGAAAGAAGTTAAATTATGTAAAAGCTTCAAATAAAAATAAAAAACACTAAAATACATTTTCTTCAGTCAAATTCTAATATTGAGGAAAAAAAAAACATTAATTTGAGTGGCTGGGGAAATGACAGTGCTTGCAGTCAAACCTTCTCTAAATTAAGAGGAATGAACCAGGAAGGCAACTTCAAGGGTTAAGTTAGGAAGAACATTAGGAAAGATGATCATAGTGTTGTGGGCAGCCAGGAAGTATTTATAAGTAGAACAGTGTACAGTGTAAGTGTGAAATTTCACTTCCTCCTGAATTTCCGTTAATCAATATGGACATTCATTTGTTTTTGTATTGTTCTTATAGTGGTAATGGAGAACATACTGTACAGCTCTTAAGTTGTTAAGCGTGTGTTGGTGTAATGGCTTAGAGGTGTGCTAGAGGTTGGGGGTTCGAACCCAGCTGTTGTCATAAGATCCCCAATTCAATTACAACCTAAACCTATCCCTACACACCCTACCCCTGCTGCGATTGGAATATACACAAAGCACTGAAAGTTTTACAGTAGATGATCAGGTGTTTTGCAGACATAGGGATAGGATGTAATTCTGACTTTATGAACTCTTAATGGGCTAATCCTTCAGTCATTCTCTCTGATGCAGTGCATCAGCTTGTCAGGTGACTGAGGGTGGAACATTATTTCCCACTGCCTTCTTGGGAATGTAGTTTTGGCAAGAAGCTCCATCTTGTCTCCATCTATCACTCTCTCACAATTCATCATGCGTGAATGAGTCAAATTAAAAATAAAACGTGTTTACAAAGAAAGTGAATTACAGTAATACTACCAGCTATATAATACATATATTTAGATACTTAAATTAAAATAGTTATTCATTTCTTTAGATACGCGATTCCATATTATATTCCCTAATAATTAAATTCTAAAAAGTGTGTGTTTCTTTTACTGCGATAATGAGTGAGTATTCATGGAAAAGGTTAATCACTTAACTCATTTAACTTTTGTATGTTTTGTGATATCTAGAAACATCAACAAATTCCATATAGTGTCGATAATATTTACTATTTTAGTTTTTCAAAAAATGTTTATTTGTTAAAAGAAAAAAATCATGGTGACAGCTGGGATTGAAGCCCCAACCTCTACCACACAAGGAACACCCCTAAGCCATTACAACAACACACCACTTAACAACTTAAGCTGTAGCTGAAAAGCACAGGTAAAATGTCTTAACGTAATCATAGGTGAATGAGTTAAACTGATGCAGATGGTTGCAAAGTGGACCACGGTAATACTTTGAGCTTACAGCCTATCCAAAGACATTCATTATTAATACTATTTATAATATCTTCCATAAAGACTTTGGTTGTGTACTTTTGTCCAACTGAGCAATCTTGCTTTTATAAAATATACTGACTTTTTAACGTTTAATGATTAACATGCTGTAATACACAGTTTAAAATTATTAAAAGTCTAAAGAGTATACAACTTAAAGATTGTCCCTCAGCAGTGACTGGGATTCAAAACCGGGCGTTTTCTGGCAACAGCTCAAAAGCTGTATATGAGACGTTGAGCTTTATTAGCTCCACCTGGTGCTTTTACAAGGTGCTGCCGGATACTATTATCATAACATGCAGTATGATACGTTATGATGTGTTATGATGCGCCACGCCTATCTCATTTTGATGCGGAATGTACTTCGTACATTTTGAATGGCTGGATCTGTAAATGAAAACATAAAAGCAAATGAATGTCTTAAAATAATTTGAAACTAATCAAATGAAAAGCGGTCTGAATATTTGCATGCTGCATATAATGTAAAAGCTGAACTTAGCTTTTAGAGACAGTAAAATGCTTTTTTCTATTCACGATTCAGTGCTTTGCAGCTGGTCTGTAAAGTGGTAGAATGCACACAGAGAACATCTCAGAAAGATATGGTAATAAATCTTTTTTTTTTAATCTGATCTGCAGTGTCTGAATTTAACTAGCCAGGAAGGGTTTCATACTGACAAAAGAGATGTGGCTTGTGTACTTTAAGAAGGGGGGGAATAATCAACAAATGAGCAGGCAATTGTTATTCAGTAGAACTGAAAAAGGTTACATAAGCATGTGGATAGAATGAACAATAGAACTTGAGCTCACCATTACATGGTAGTGAATTATTTGTCTGTGCGACTCCAGGAGGAGGGAAGAATCCAGAATAACAAGCACAGATGTAACTTCCAACAGTGTTTATACATTGGGCATAAGGACCACAGACAGTAGTGTTAGCTTTGCACTCATCGATATCTGCAGAAAAGCACATTCCTAATAATTACTTGTATCATCTCCAATAGACTGATTATTTACCTTTACAAACAAAATACCCAATGTACTTGTTTACTTTCATCCAGCACTAAGCAGAAATTTATTTTAGATTCAAAGATGTCTTTATTTTTTTGTGTTTTAAATCCTCATTAGGTGCTCTCAACCACTATGTTTTTTTATGACATGTTCAGTGGGATCTTGAATTTAATCTCCTCACATGCCCGGATGGTGCCCACCCAGTTGGATGCTGCATCACCGCCATGCATCCAAGAAAGGCATCGTGGATAGGGTTATCTTTTAGGAGGATTTTGCTGGTCAACAGAGATCTGCATGGAGTACTGACATACAGAAGACAACATGGATGGATGGATTAATACCCTCATTCATTTATTTCCTTTTTTTAATTATATAATGTTAACGTGCCCGAAGGGGTTGGGCAGCCAGTTGACCTTGGACCCATAGAGTTTTTGTTTCTCCTTACTAAGGAGTTTTTAAATTCCTCTCCTCCGATGTCTTCTGGTTTTCTGTTCTGTATTCACAAAATGTATGGTTACTTGTATTGTTAAGCGCCTTGGGGCAACCTTGTTGTGAAAAGCGCTATATAAAAAGAAATTTAATTGAATTTCTCTCATTGACCAATCCAGCTGCACAACAGGAAGCTGCACTGTAAACATGGTGAATTGTTTATCGATATTCTGTCATCATACCAAGGGTTTGCAGCCATCATTTGTTCCAGGCATAAATGTTACATTGACTTTCTTCTGTTTTGTTCCATTGTTTTTCTCCAGAATTAACTACTAGTAAAATTGAATAAATATGTTAATAAGACAAAAAAGTTTTAAATATTTTTTTCCGAATTACTTTGTTTCTTTCTGTACTGTACATCAGCATGGTCCAGATGTATATAAGCTGTGTCCGAGACCCTGCTGGAAGCAGCAGACATGAACACCAATACCTCTGAGGTGTAAGAGGGGAAATTTGACTGAGGGATCCAGGATTTAACATACAGTACCAAGGCAAATAGTGAAAAGTGTAAGTACTAAATGTAAAGGATATTAAAAAGAACAGAGATAGGGCGTTATTGAATAGAGGTTCAGTTAGAAGTCAAATTCTAATATTACACTTCTGCTTTATCACACATAAAAGTATCCTGACTGAACACCGTACTACTACGCATCCTCTCAAGCACCATATCCTACCATCACCACTGCAGCAATTCTCCCTTATAAGTGGGGAAGGACATAACAGATCTTTGCCCCTCACCCTAATGTCCTCACCCTGGCAGGTTAAAATCAAAGTACTAAGAATGTCATCTCTTTATTCATTGGCATGTTTCATCATTATTAGAACATGTTCAAACAACTAAAAGAGATATTTTGATATGTATGTGAAGTGCTTGAAAAGATGCACACAGAGCTGTGTGGGCTCAAACTATGGTCTTAAACTGATAGCAAAAAACAAAAGTATTACCATGGGAGTATGCTAAAGGCCCTCTGAAGCAGACAACCTCAATACACATCAGTAGCAAACACACTAATGTCTGCTGCAGGTGATGTCGTAATAATGATGGATCTTAAAAAATCACAAATCTTAAATTAAAAAATACATACTTATAGGTAAATATAAAATATTGAAGTGATGAATGCTGACCACAGGGCCTCAAACTGTACCCCTGACCCAGCATATCATTCACTTTAGGAGTGCACATTTCGGTAATCTGTCACTGTTGGCTTGCGGAAGTCCTCCAGGCTCCATAGATGTACCGATGGTTCCCTTTTGGAGAAGCCTGCTCAGTCCCAAAACCCAGTCCTTTACAGCAATTAGTCCCCAAAAGATCATTTCCTCTTCTCACATGGGAAAACTCAATTCCACTATGAGAACTGGGATGGACGAATTCCTGACGAACTCCCAAATTCTCAATTTCTCTTCCTTAAACACAGGGCCAATCAGCTGATCCCTTATCTGCCTGTGGAATTCCATTCCACAAGAGTCCAATCAGCCAATGAAAGCAGGTGTGTCCAATTTACTGGACAGAAGGAACAGGCATTATCAAAGCCTTGGCTTGCTCTATCACAGTTGATTTAGTTTAACATTTTAGCATTTGTGCAGAAAACAAAAGTATATCCCGGAATTCACTAATCAGCACAGAAGTAACAGCAGTGAGGCTGATGGTCTGTAGTATTTAGGTTATTTAAGTTATCATAATTAAGATCTTGATTCAACTAGACTCGTTCTGTGTACATCGCAATTCTAGACAATTTCCTAGAGCAAAATAGAACAGGATCGTGTACATGTTCAATGGACAGCTCACTCTACATCATGCAAACCTAGTTAAAAGACAGGGTCATATGCAAATTGCCCTGCATAGTCATGAAAAAAAACATGGAACATTTAAAAGAGAAACTCACCAGGAAGTATTCAAATTCAAGGTATATTCACAAACTTTAGAATTATAAATGTAAGACTAATTCATAAAAATGAGTTAGTTAGATCTATATATATATAGTCATCTGTGACTGATAAAATTTGGAAATCAATCAAATCATAACATTGATTGCAAAATAATGTATTATTATTATTATTATTATTATTATTATTATTATTATTATTATTATTAAAGTTTTACTATTTGGAATGTTCTACTAACTCCAGTTTTCTGCATAAGGTAACACAAAACACAAGTAACAGTGCAAGTTTGACTAGTTTTATCTCAGAAAATTTACCAAATCTAATATCTTGGCTACACCATCAGTTGTTGACAAAAACATAACTTAGTTAATCTTAGTTCATGCAGGAGAATATCGAGCTTGGCATCTATAGCTAATTTACTGCTGATTCCTCTCCTGAGGCAGAAGAGCATTAATAAAGTATATACTGTACATACAGTACTTGACAACCTTGAAAGGTAAATGTAAAGTAAACCTTTAAATTTAAGTATACGGTGTAATTTGTAGTTAATGTATACAGTGTAATTTATTTTCCTTTTTTATTTCCATTTTCCTTATTCCTCATTCTATTTCTAGAATTCTATTTACATTATATTTCCTTATCTATTATATAAGAAATCTGTTTCCTTATTCTATTTCTATTTTCTTGTGTATATCTTCTTTATGTGGCATTGTCTGCAATAATTCCCACTGTTTGTTTGCAGTGTATTAACTTTTAAGTTATGAATGAAAACAAGCCAACACTTGAATATTGAAGTTTTATGTTATAATATTTTTATCAAAGTTCTTTGCTTGAATTAAATTAAACGACACAATAGATATGATAGCATGACAAAATCTACTAGAAATTAATAAGGACAGGTTAGATAACAGTCAGAATTGAATTAATGTTTTTGCTGTACTTCACAGCTAACATCTGACGTGCTTGGTGATGTTATCATAATGGTCACACATGCTATACATTTTCTGTGGTTCTCTTCCTCTGTCCAGTCGTAGTGTATCTGTTTGGTCATGTCACAGATGTACTTTAACAGGGGAATGTCTTTGCATAAATGCAAGAGGGAAATTAATAAATGCTGCACGAAATAAACACACACTTCCACCTTTTGGAGCAACGTCAGCAACTGAATCACTGGTATTGTTCTCTCTAAAACTGCACCTTGTAGATTTGTTTCACAGTCTTTTATGTTTAAAAATTTAATTATGTTAAAGAAAAAGGAAAAATAGATAAAGAATGTCACGTGACACAAGAGAAGAGGATAAATTAAGTGAACACAAGTCAACAGCTCTTGACAAAGAGTACAGTGCTCTGAGGTACCAATGATAAGAGCCCTACACTTGTAGGAGCCCTAGACTGTATGAGGACAAACTTGCTGAGCTACTAAAGTGCTTGAAAATGCAGCAGTCACTATTTACAATGAAAGTAAACTGCCCATGAAGTATATGAAGCCACAGTCATGGCAAACTCTATGATAACAAGCAGTTAGCAATACTCATTTTGAAAGGGTTCATTATAAAGCAATGTTCATTTGAGGTTTCTCAAATATAAGTCTCCCAAAAAACTTTATCTGTCTGAGAATCTTAACAGTTCTAACAGAATAAAGAGTTTGCCATTGATGAAACAATGAATGTACTGTATCTGATGTGGCAGAGCATGTGATATTGCATAACAGAAATAATATAAATATAACAGAAAAGTTTGTAGAAGTGGTTCTGATGAAAGACACAACAACTGTAATGATCCTCCTGCTTAGTGAGACTAGCAGCAGACTAGGAGTTGTTTGGGAGAACCCACGTGTTGGGTGAGAGATGACTGAGACCCAGGAAAACTCTGGAAGTGCACTGACTGAGACAGGACACAGGCAGAGCTTCAAGGTTGCAGACAGGAAGGTGGTGTTAACAGGCAGGGCCTCCAAGCTGCCCTTCCAGGCAGCCACACAGTGGCCACAGAACTGCAGTCATATTGCTAAGGTGGTAAAAAAGTGCTGGGTGACACTTTCAAGAGGGATGGTCAGTCAGGCAGTCCTGAAGTTGTAGCACTAGAGATAAGTTGTCCATTGTCAAGCTATCCAGGTTTAACATGGGGATATGAAAACAAAGCCAGGGAGAGACCCAGGAATTGGAGTCAGTGGAGCTCGGCGCAACTGAGAGTTGTCTGAGCAACCCCTAAATATCCGCGAATCACCAGGACAAGTGTGATGCTAATTGCCCCAGGTGATCTGGGTCAGTTGATGTCCACTCAGCTCATGAGATGGGCACAAAAGTGGGGTAGGCAGATCACAGGAGGAGTACGTCCAGCCAGGATATCCAGCCAGCCAGGAATTCCTCCAAAGCAGTGCCCTGATCCTTACAGAACAAGGACCCAACAACTTGATAGGCAGGAAACCAGGGCGAATCAGACTATAAGTCTGCGCAGGCCCCACTCCTTTAGCCACCACCAATTGGGTGGTACCAGAGACACAGGAAGGAGGGATCAGGGGTTCAGGAACCATAGCAGATTTGTCTAGGACAGAGAAGTTGGGCGAATCTTCCTCTAGAATCTTCTTTGGGAGACAAAGGAGGGTGGACTCCAAGAAGAAATCAGACTGCAGGTTCAGAGTCTCATCTTCTTCATCTTCATCTGGACAATGCATTTTGGTACCAAACCAAAAAGCCAAACACTTGGAGTTCCAGGGCTCTGAGCAGAAGGAGTGTTATGGCTCTATAGCCATGGAATCTCCAGGGTCAGAAGGCAGAACTAGAAGCATGGAGACAGGATAGTCACAGAAGCAGAAACTGCTAGTGTCAAGTTCAATACACAAAGAACACTACAAAATTATCAGGCAAGTAGGGTCAAGCAGAGAGATGCAAACAGGAACTAAAAGACAATCCAGGAATAAAGATCAGAAGGACAAAACAAGAAGTCAAAAACAAGCTTGTGAAAAATGCAATGAAGACTTAAGTGGAACTCTATGGCAGAGTGAGTGGGCAAAGCAAGTAACAGATTATTTACATTACGGAGCTATGGATATCCAAATCAGTCTTGTTACTAAGGTAACTGATGGATGAACAGGCTGAGTAGGTAATTGACTGCAGAAGACAGAGGATTTATGGTTGCACACAACTGCAGAATTTTGATAGCAGGCGTGATGAGTTTGAGTAAGTTTACAAAAAAGAATGGATGAAAATGGCACCATCCTGGTGAGTGAGGTTCTTCCATAAAGAGATACGGCTGAAATGGCTTCCAGATGTGCCTTCACTAAGTATAGAAAATTCAAGTATACTTAAAATGCAGGAAAACTGCAGTTTTTGCCTTTATTTATTTTTCTTTAATGTTCAATAACATTAGATAGCATTGGAAAGGGATGAATACATTTTCAAGGCATTGTATAAAGTAAGAATAGGCAGTTCTGGAGAGCCAGTGTGTCTGCAGTTTTTAAATTCCCTAAAAGCACCAGTACCTGATGTGCCCATAGACAGTGTTATTTT
Organism: Lepisosteus platostomus; assembly: GCF_059453375.1. Taxonomy (NCBI): domain Eukaryota; kingdom Metazoa; phylum Chordata; class Actinopteri; order Semionotiformes; family Lepisosteidae; genus Lepisosteus; species Lepisosteus platostomus. The sequence continues at coordinate 24,647,183 of NC_142623.1, forward strand.
CATCACAGTAAGCCACTAATGAAGTTATTTTTAATCAATAAGAGCCTAAATGGAATGTATACTTCCCAACACACTAGCCTTCCAAGATCAAGATTTCCATTCATGCATGCATTATATTCTGAATGATGTACTAATACTCTGATAACTGAGCAATCGCAAACAAGCAATGAGTATACATGTTTAGCGGCAAGGCTTATTAAAATACAGGAATTAAGTTTGGTGCTCCCTTGCCAGTCTCTCTCCTTCATTTCAGTGGTCCTTGATACAGAGAGGCCATTCCATTTGGTTCACATTTAAGCTGTTTTTCTAGCCGATAGAGTGTCCTGATAAGGAACAACTCCCAATGCTGAGATTCTCCAGCAACTCTAATAAATGGTCATCTCTGGTGCCTTACTGTCTAGGAGAGTCTCATCCCAAGTTGTTTACAACGCCAAGGTCAGAGTGCATGGTTACTCATCTTCCACCTAGATCAGCCACAGGGACTGGTAGGGCAGGGTAACCCCACGTGGGTCTTGGATGCCCACGAAACTTTCAACCAATGAACGACCGTAGGTCCTCCAGGTAAAACAGGCAGCACAGAGTGCCTCCGTGCGCCTCCTGGACATTCTTGACTCAGCGCCTCCTGGACATTTCTCAAACTCAGCTCCTCCTGGACATCCTCAGACTCAGCTCGGACCACCAAGTGTGTCTGAGTGGAGGACTTTCCTTTGTTCTAAGAGTCAAGAACGGAGGTTGCCAGCGCGTAACCAAAGGATCCACCCGAGGTTAGCCCAGCAGCAAACCTCCTGAACCCACTGCGAAAGCTCACCTGATCAACAAGTGAACTACGGTCAGAACTGTGGACAGCTGAAATCAGTATTCAGAACTAGCGCTATATCGGAAACGAACGGCTTCTTCTTCCCGTCTAAAGAGTGTGACCTGCTTGGACCCGCAGTCACTTTTCTCCTGTGTACAAACTCTGCTAGTAAGCCAGAACTAATTAGCCGGTCTTCAGGGAGCATTAGCAGCGCATCGCAGCAGAAATCTCTCCCTCCTTCTCCAACACCGCCATCCGCACCGAGCACTGCCGGGCCAGAGAACGCAGATTGGACACAGCAACAAGCCTGCCGCTGTTTCTTTGTCTGTGGGTGATCTGAACCCTCACAGATTGGATGAGTACTCAACATTCTGCATTACAGCTCAAGAATTCAGTTGTTACCTCAACCCCAGTTGATATCAATTTAATTCCTATGAGTGATGTACTTGCTTTTGAGTATCTAGTGTAGAAGTTGTAATCCAAGTTCATTTACGAAACTGTCTAAATGAATGATATACTGAATGTATGTCCCTCTTGGTTTGTAACTCTTCGTGATTGAATATACCTTTTGTATTCTGCTTACCCTCACAATAAGATCTGTTATGGTTATAGGCACATTTTACGTATTAATAAATGTATTCTTGTGTATTAGTTCCATGTGTGTGCATTGTTTGAGTTATCCCGCAAGGTTGATTCTAATAGCCATCAAAGAATAATTTTATGACTTACTGCTACAATTAATAATTGTCCCAGTAAATGCACAAAACCCCTACATTTACTGGTGCCTCGTGAGAGGATGCCTACACATGCATCGATTCACATTGCGTAGCTTGACTGTGATTACTGCAACTGGGACAAAGTATTACCTTGTGATCTCCTCCTACATTGAGTCACATAGAAATCTGCTTGCTTCTGCCTTGCCAGGCAGACTGGATTGTTTGGCAAAAATGTAACATATTTGCCTTTGGAACTGACAAATTAAATTTGGTTTCCTTGATTCAACTGCCTATAAATGTGGCCTATAATTTATTTTTCAATTTTATTGTACTTTATTTAAATTTAAAACCAGTTGTTTTGTGTTTTATACACTTCCACTTTGAAATTGTATTTTGTTAATCTGTGCAGGTGGCATTTGAAGCCCCTTAAATAGCACAGGGAGAATGAGTTCTTATGAATGTGCTTCTCTGATACTGTATACCCAGCCTGAGGAGCTAGTTGACACTTTGTGAGATTCACAGAACTATGCTTCTCTCACTGGAATAGAACTGGTGAATAAAAAGGGATAACATACTGTGGTGCCTCCGGGGGAAAGGTTTATGTTCTGTAGAGACAAGTACTCACACCACACTTCTCTTTTAATTCCAGTGGAGTTTTTCGCCGTTTCTCCAGCTCGTCCATCTTCCAAGCCAGTCCGCAATCCGTTCTCTCAATCCTTATTCAGTCCCAGTTCCAAAATCAGTATAATTCCACAAATCCGCGCCGTATCCAAATCACAAACCGTAAACCGTAATCTTTTATTTCTTCCGTTAATCCGTTATTCTTAAATCCGTACAAACACCGTCCTAATACCACTATCGCCTCAAAACACATTTACCTACTGGCTTCTGCGCTGGTTCACTGTTTCCATGGCATATATATTTTGTTTCCTGATGAGACCCACCTTTGTCTCGTTGTTTTTCGGACTGACCCCTTTTCGTCTGCAGGTCAGCTGATTTCTCTTAGCGGCCATCTTGGTCAGGTCTAAGTCAAGTATATTGAGCAGATCATTCCTGAAATACCAGTCCTGGATGACCCTTCCTCTGGTCATCTTACAATACTTAACATACTTAACTAATCTGGTGGAAGAGATGACAGTGCTGGCTGAAGAGAAGTGCTGTTACAACCCCTCTCACTTATGAGGAATGAACCAGGGAGGCAGCAGCAAGGGTGAAGCAGGGTTGAAGGAAGGGATAATCGAAATGATGGGCAGAGATCTGTGTGCTGCCAAAGAGTATTTATATGTAGGGTATTGGAAGATTGAAACTTGTCCTCCAAAATATCTGTTGAACAGCACCATTTGAGTTGTTTGTTTGATGTGAGTAATAAAATAAGCTGACAGATATGAAGGGATAATATACTCAATACTGCAGCATTAACTCGTGTGGCTGAGGAAATGACAATTCTGGCTGAAGATTGTGCTGTCACAACTCCCAAAAAGACCAACAAAACCATTATGCAGGTTTCTTGGAACATGGGGCTAAGAGCAAATCAATTCAGCTGCTAAATTTCACAGGAATGTGCATGTAGTATGGAATGAATGACAAGTGTGTTTGATACAGGCTTTAGCTTTGTTTGATCAATCAGTTTAGGATATGCAATGATTTGATTTGATTCAAAATACTTTATTCATCGCCAAGTGGGGCAATTTAAGCAGAAAGCAGTGTAATGCAACTGACTCCAAATGAAACTAGTAAAAAAAAAACGTTATCACAAAACATCTTAGAAAAAATAAAACCTCATTTGTTTATGAAGAGGCAAGAAAACAACCCCCATCCTGGCTAAGAGGAGGAAAACATGACAAAGGTAAGGCCTTAGCAATGTTGGGTGTGAAAGATGCCTGTCTCAAACAAGACTGCAATGCCGAGTGCTAACACAGATGCATTCTGAGCTGTGGGAAGTGTGAGATCAGAATTTGACCTTCTCCCTAACTTCTGTTAAATAACACAAATACGCTAATTGTGATTCATGTAATAAATTGTAATAAATCTAGAGCAGTGGTTCTCAAACTATGGAGCGCCTCCAGCTGGTACACCATATGACCCTGGAACTTTGTTGTGTGCACTGAAAAATCGGGACGGGTTTTCCTACTTTCTATTTTAATACGTGTCGCAAGACCTTTGCCGTCAAGAAAATGCCTGACGATTTAAAATCTGTTACTCTGTTGTGAATTGTATCAAGGGTTGACCAATTAATTCACATCTGCTTTGCTTGACTAAACAGGCTCACCTTTCTCACTGAAATTGTGCTTTTTTATTGTCTATTTTTAATCGTTGTTGTTCCTGTTTTTTTTTCTGTAAAGTGAAAGCCCATAGTTTCTCACTGATCACACTGATCTCTCTGTCTCTGTTCTCAAAGAATGGTTTCTCAACTCCCATAGCAGAAAAACAACAGAAACGAACTCATCTTGAAACTAGGTTCACACCATCCCACTTCTCTCAATGACCAACTAATTTTCATGTAATCTTCTCTATTCTCATGCAGGTTTTGACTTCACACCTTTCTTCACCCTTCGCCACTTTGCACTTCCTGAGTGGCCTCTCTGCTGCCAAAATGTTGTGTTTTCTCTCTTCTCTTTTCAGCATGAAATAAACCTATTACTTGTTCTTTTGCAGACTACACATGCTGACGTAGTTACCCACCTGAACTACTACAAAGCCAAACCTTATGGTTTTCAAGCATGGATCACTCTTTTGTTACTTCAGAGAAACCCACACTGGAAGAATTGTCTCCTATTGATCTAACATAGTTCTTAAGTTGAAATATCATCCTCACCTTCACAGGAGTAAGAACTTTTTTCTGGTAAGAAATTATCAGGATTCTTGTATCCACTACTGCAGACACACCTACCTCCTTTAATACATTCTTCATTTTTACCACATGATAATGGTGTGCAAGTGCTATGACCTATAAAATAAAATACAAGGAGTATTTAGTGGCCAGCAGCTATTGCTTTTTGGACAGCAGACAAACACCATTCTCTTCCACAAATTTAACCATCTAAACAGGCTTACAAATCTTCCCTTTGTATATATAACATAAAAATCATAATTACATAAAAACTAACATTTCAAAATTATGTATGGTACAATATCTGTCTACCATGACCCTCCAAGGACAGAGTGGTAACTGAAAATGGATGGGGGGATTATCTAACATTCTGTGTAGATATATCTGGACAGCTGAGTACAGTAAAAATCTGCAATATATTGTAACCAGTGTAAGTGAATCAAAAGAGACAGTCATACTCACTGGCACAGAAGGTCAAGTAGCAAAAGCCAAGGTCTGGCAGACTATACACATAGTATCCACCTTCACAGGCCTTCACACCCACTGAGAACACCCAGTTACAGCAATTGTTATGATAGGAGCTGCAGGCACGACTCTGCTTGACAGCATCTCCTACTTGAGGTCGAGTGTCATTCAACCAGAGGGGTGCGTTGGCACCACAGGAACCTTCTTGGGGGCAGGATGTGGGCATGACATCACCTGCGACTCCGGTGAAGCGATACCACTCCCCATATGTTGCATCACACTGCGGGGAACCTGCATAGGACCTGGAGAACCCCACATTGCGCCAAGGCTGGGATAGGTTGCTGTAGGAAGAACAGGGATCTTGGGCTGGATTTCAGAAGAAACAAGGCATGAAAGACATTTTTGTAATAAATGACATAATATATGACATTATCTGTTTAGATTTTCATAAAGCTTTGATAATGTGTCGGAACAGCTGAGTCCTCAAATTTAAAGCTGTAAGGTAATGTATACAGATAGAAACAATGCATACTAAAAAGTCATAGCCATAACCAGTCATAAAGAATTTCAGGGATGCATTTTATGCCCATTGCTGTAATCTATACTGAGCATCACAAGGAGCCTACTGTATGGCTTTTTGTTAAGTGTGTGTGTATTTTAGAAAAGTAAATTACAGTAAATGATTTTACTTTGGATTTTCTATGAAGTATGGGGTTAGGGCTATTTTGTATCCTTTCAATATCACATTTGTTAGTTTGTAAATTCACTGTTATAATTAAGTTCTCTGACTTTTTATTCCATCTTTTCATTTTCTAACTGCTTTATCAAATACAGGGTCATGAGGAAGCCAGGGCCTATCCTGGCAAGCAATGGACACAGCCTGGACAGGACGCCAGTCCATCATGGGGCACACAGAAACAAACATGCACACATGTGCTTTTCCCAAAGCAAATTAACCTACCAGTATTTCTTTTGGAGTGTGGGAGGGAAACTGGAGCAGCCAGAAGAAACCCACCCAAACATGGGAAGAACACACAATCTCTCGACAGAGAGACACTTCAGGAAATGAATTCAGAGCTACAGTGCTGTGGGGCAGCGATGCTAACCACTGTGCTGCCCCTTTTACAATAAATGTGAGTTTTAAATTGCAGTATACAGGAGGCTTTACTTTAACCATATTCTTGGAGCTCAAATACAATTCAAATACTATTTAATGTTCTAAGGCTCTTTTAATTAATCTCAATATATTGGTGCACATTCCAGTGCACATTTTTTGCTTTTTAACACAATGGCCATTAAGAAAACATACATGGTTCTCATATAGAACAACCTGAAAACCCAGATGATACAGGGGGAAGCTTGAAGAAAGAAGCAGTAATTTAATTATAGTACAATTTGGAAAAACAAGCCATACTAAACACAATCAAAAAGACTACAATTAAATAAAGGAACTGGAATATTTTGGCAAAATGTCTGCACAAACCTGAACTACTACACAAGAAAATTATACCAAATTAGTAGACTTTAATCGCAACATAGATGTGATTTCTCAAGGGATTTCTCAGCTCACACTTATATTTTAAACAATGCCTTATTGTAGTCAACTAGCCAAGAGATGCATAACTAACATATGCACTGATGTACAGTAGGTCCGATACACAAGGTTCTGGACAAGACAATGTACGAGCGAATAAGTACAGGTTGTGCAGCAGGCATTTCATCACAGAAATGTACCAACATTATCTGCAATCTGAGTTAACAAGTAAGTAGTACTTGTTGGCAAAACCATCTCAGTAAATATGTTGAATTCAATTGCATTAACTGACACCTGCATTTAAAATTGGGTATCTAAAAAACATTTAAAATACCTTGAATGTGTCAGTTTCATAACTTTATATTGTTACAGCTTTTGGTACTTGTGAAGTGTCTCTTAAGATTTCTCTTATGGAGAAAGAAACAAGGAGAGCAGGGAGAAGAGAGAGGAGTCCGTAGGAGTGGGGACTTGAAGCTTGTGCCAGGAGAGAGCTCCTACTTCATGATCATCCAAATCAAAACTGACTGGAGTTAAGTATTTGAACCTTGTTAGAAAGAGCATGCTAATCTGTGTTTTTAGGGAATTTGGGTTTCTTGGTACCTCAGTTGGAAATGTCTTTCCTGATTGGGGTGCATTTTTTGGATAGGGATATAGGCTCCCATTTATTTTGTGGCATCCAGGGTGCAGAGAAAGATTTAACTAGTTATTTTTTATTTAGTTAGAAGGCAGCTCATCTCTTGTGTGGCCTCTGTAGGTATATTAAGAGTTTAGTGCTTAGTAGCAGTCTGGGGTTTTCTGGATGACCAGAATGTTAGGTCTCTGAAACGCCTTAATTTAACTGTATGTGTTTTGTGTGTTGTGTCATTGTTTTAAACAAAACAATCTATCCAGCTCCATTTGTAACAATATCATGTAACTTTGTGTGTTGTATGTTTTGTGTCTTGTGTAGTTTATTGTCATAAATATTTGTTTTAGCCAAGTGTGCCTGGATTATTACCCCTCTCAACAAAGCTGTGCCAGAGAATAAATTATACCAATTATACCAGCTGCTCGGGTATAGACATCACTTACAAGTTGGGGTTATGAATAATTATTTCACTGATTGACTAAACTGATTGGTTTGGAAACTTAAAACAGAAAACAAAAAATATCAAGAAATCAACACAATAAATCAGCAGAATATATTTTAGATTTATTTTTGCATGTTCAAAATTTGAAATTATATCCTCAGTTAATCGAATAAGTACACCAGTTGAACTTTGACAATATGGCAGACAATTGAAGATGTGTTGTATTTAATAATTCTTATCCTTACTTTGAAAAAATGCCTAGGGACAGGTAAAGGTTTATTTTAGGCTGATAAGAATAAAAGAGACGTTTCGGCCGTGGTGCCTTCTTCGCATGTACCTTCTTCACACACGCTGAAACGTTTTGCTTTAAGCTTGGATTAAACCTTTACCTGTTCCCTTGCAATCTATGCATGCTGACACAGATACAGTACCTACTCAAATTTCTGATTTATTAATATTTGTCAAAGAATTAAAGACCTACCTTGCTATCTGCTATAAATCAGGTTGGCTACTGAGTTCATAAAGCTGTCAAGCACCTGCAGGACACATCTGTTGAGGCACACCACTGAGAATTCAGGTTGCAGGATGTTATGCACCTGTATTTCGGGACTCCTATTAGAAACAGCTGTGGACAGCACATCCTGATAATACCAGGATTCCTTGATAGTTGGCATAAGTTTGCAATTTCTACAATCACATCATGCAAGATCAAGATCCCTCAGGAAAAAATCATCATTGTTGTCTTCAGTGTTTGATGTATAAATCAAGGAGACATTTAAACTATTTTGGTTCAAACTGATATCCTTGCTCATCTATTAAGATGGTTTTAAGATTAAGTGCAATGTTTCTATTGGATTAAAAGAGATGTACAGTATTCACAAGCCTTCTTGTTTACAGTGTAATAAGGCCACAACACATCACTGGAGGTTTTGTTGCCTTGTTCTAAGTCGTGGTATATGGTGCTACACATACCTGGAAATTTAGTCTATGTTGTGATATAAATTGGATATTTTAAATGATACCCTGTACTTGCATAAAAATACACATTAAAGTGTGTCACATACTACTGTAAATTCAGACCAGGTAGATGTCGTCAAGTTATGGTTGACCCAGGACATTAGGATGTCAACCTTTAACTTGAAAACAAATATGCAAATAGTTCTGTAATATAGTCTAGTCAAAGTGGTTAGAAGCATTTACACAGAAAACAAATATTTGCATTTCTCCAGATTAGTAAAATGTTAAAGGCACAAGGATATGGTGATATACTACAAGTCTAATGGAGTTATTCTGCTGTTTGCATGAATACACTAGCTAAATTAATCTGTTTTTAAATTTTGTAACCACAGTATCTACTATACTAGTTCAAGTAGGTACTAGTTTTACTTGTATAGTGGGCACCACACCCAAAGAAGGCTCCACAGCTGAAATATTACTTTTCTTCTCTTTTCAGCATTGAATAAACCTTTACCTGTTCCTTGGTATCTACTACACCAGTGGTTCTCAAACTATGGTACACAAGCGATACGCGGAGCGCCGCCAGGTGGTACACCATAAGACCCTGGAACTTTGTTGTGTGTGCTGAAAAACTGGGACGGGTTTTCATATTTTCTATTTTAATATAATTAGTTTGTGTCAAATACGCAACCTACGTACTGCAATACAGAGAACTCTAACACTTGAGTGAACACAAGAACAATTCTATACCATTCCATACCATGTAATTCTATACCATTCTAAAGGAATGCGTGCTACGAACGCAAGTGACCAATTGTATTTAGAAAAAGTTATCTCCAGCAAATAGGGAGGTAGAGAATGTGCGTGATTTTGGAACAATGTCAATGTTGTAAGCAAAGGAAAGCATAGAAATGCGTACTACGAACCCTGGCAATCTTGTGAGCACAGGAAAGCATGATAGATAGAAAAATATTTAAGAACTGTTTTAGGTTAATTTGAGAAAAATACACCAAGCATCTCTGTTTCACTCCCATGAAATAAAAATGTCTTTTAACTTCTGAGACGGACTCCTGAAACAGAAACAGGGAAAAATTCAAACTTGCGGATTGCTAAAGCAGGTAAGCCTCATACTATTTTTAAATAACTTTGTTTACTGTTGACAAAAGAGCTGACACGTATTATGTGTGGAGAAAAGGCTGCTAAACAGCTCAACCTGTGCCCCCTCCGAAAGACACAGTCACTCATACAATTATTGATATGGCGGATATCAAAAGTACACTGATAGAGCATGTTAAGATGACCAGATGCTTTTCACTGCAATTAGATGAGTCTGTAGATGTCTTGAGTTGGCCATTTTGCTCGTTTACGTTAGATAGGAGTTTGAGGGTACGTCCCATGAGGACTTTCTGTTCTGTAAGCCAACAGGAACTAAGGGGGAGCATATATTTCAGCTTCTGAATGAATTTATCGAAGAGAATGGCATCAACTGGATCAAATGTATCAGAGTTTGTACGGACGGTGATGGGGCGATGACAGGCCGACACAGTGGTGTAGTTGCACAAATTAGAAAGGTTGCTCCACATATGAAGAGGCCTTTGCCATCAAGAAAATGCCTGACAATTTAAAATCTGTTAGACTCTTTTGTGAATTGTATCAAGGCTTGACCGATGAATTAATTAGTTAATTAGTTAAGATTGTTGGGTAACATTGTGCACACGTAGTTTGTCTTCATATTAGAAACACTAGTTTAGTACGGGTGAGTGCCTTTTGTCTTGTATGGTTTTTGGGTAGTCAGTGTAGGTTAGCTAGAGCGTTAGAAGACGCCGAAGACCTGGTCTTTCGGGTTTTGTTTTGTAGTTAGGTTAGCTTCCCCTCACTTAATTAACCGGTTCCATTTTGTTTGTTATTTTCATTCCTTTGGCACCACTCATATTTCCTTTTCCCGAATTAGTGTTTTCCTTTACCCCCAAACCAGTCACCTATTCAAATTGTACATCTGATTACCTATCCAAATTCATTACAACTCTCTTTTCCCCACACCAAAGATTTCTCCCTGCATGCCTGGAATTCCTTAATGTCGCACTCCATATACTCCTAGACTATAGGGGTGTGTAACATTATTGGCGGCTTGTCCAGGATCTATTCCACTCCCCCCCTCCCCTGTTTGTTTGGGTTTTCACAATTTTGGGTTGTAGGAACTTTTTTTGGCATTTGTATTATTGCACATTTGGATCGGATAGTTTTATTGGTATTTTGAATAAGGTCTGGTATTGCATTCCAATTTGTGGATTGTGTTTTGTCAAAGTAATTATGGATACTTTTGATTTGCAAAAATTCATGGACGAACCTTCCTTGGAGCAATTGGAAAGGTGAAGGAAGGATGAATTGCTCCAGATTGCGGCAATTTCTTAAAAGAGATATTAAGATAATTGTATTTGAGAAGTTGGCAGAATTACAGATCTTTGCACTTGTGAGCAAGGACGTCCGTTCAGGCAGAAGTTTTGTAACCTCAAGAAAGGGTCAGGACAAACTTGTGGAATTCGCCAGAGAGAAGGGATCTCTTTGACAAATGGTGTGTAGTGAACAAAGTGACCAATTTTAACTCGTTACAAGAGTAAATTTTAGTAGAGGATTTTTAAAATAATTTGCCATAGCAAATAGCTGTTTATTTAAATGAGCAAAAGGTTATGTCGCTTTCACAAGCAGCAGTGTTAGCAGACAAGTTTGGGCTCATCCACAAAAATGTCTTTACGTCAGCATCCACGGAATAGCTCTGCCTAAACCTAGAATACAATTTAGAGAAAATCCGATTACAATTAAAGCATCGCGTTCGACAGAAACACGCAAATATTTCTATTGTCGCAGAAAAGGTCATATCATTGCTGATTGTACGGCCCTTAAGTGTAAACAAAGTGCTCAGCAAGCTAAGAGTGTTGGGGTTAGCAAGACTATTTCCAGAGATACTACTTCTTTGATTAATAAAATTGATACACCAGATCCCAGTTATGAACTGTTTATTTTAAAAGTATTGGTTTTGTTAACAGGAGAACATGGAATCAAACAGAAATTCAAATACTAAGGGACACTGGAGCAGCCCAATCCTTTATCATTGTTGACACATTTCCATTTTCAGATGAAAGCTCTTGTAACTCTAGCATATTAATTCAAGGAATCGAAATGGGAATTGTGAAGGTACCCTTGCATAGAGTTTATTTGAACTGTGATTTACAGTAATTAAGGGATTCGTGAAACTTGGTATCCGACCTTCATTACCAATAAAAGGTATAAGATTTATACTAGGAAGTGACCTGGCTGTTGGAAATGCAAAGCCAGTGTTAGAAACTTGATGAACCAGAAATTCATGCTCACAATGAACTCGTAGAACAATTTCCTGATGCATTTCCTACGTGTGCAGTTACTCGTGCTCAAAGACATTAGGTGACTTAGTAGATTTGTATGAAGCTTTTTTAGTAAATGAGGATAAGAAACAGATCTCATCAAAAAGATTAGATGTTGGATTGAGTGTTCTGAATAATTAAATAAAAGGGAAATTATCTCAAGAACAGTTAGCAGCTGCTCAAAAAGTGGTCCTACTTTAGCTAAATGTTTCTCTTCTGTAATTAGTCTCAAGGAAGCTAAAGAGAAGAAAATGGCTTATTTCATGGAAGACGGGTTACTTATAAGAAAATGGTGTTCAAATACTACAGCAGATCTGGACTGGAATGTAGTATTCCAGATAGTGATACCATTAGGCAATCGTAAACAAATACTTGCTCTCATCCATGATCACCAATTATTGGGTCATTTGGGAACCACGAAAACATACAATCAAATCCTTAGACATTTCTTTTGGCCTGGTTTGAAGTTTGACATTGTTAAATTTTGTAAAGAATGTCATACAGTACAAGCCACCATACTGGAAAACCAAATCAGGTGATTCCACCTGCTCCGTTGTACCCAATTCCAGTTATTGGCGAACCTTCTGAACATTGTCATTGTTGATTGTGTTGGTCCGTTACCAAAATCTAAATCTGGAAATCAATTTTTGTTAACAATCATGTGTGATGCTACAAGGTTCCCAGAAGCACTTTAATTTAAAACTTTAAAAATGACTGCGTCTGGTGTTATTAAGGCACTCATTAAGTTCTTTTCAATGTTCAGCTTACCAAAAATAGTACAGTCTGATCAAGACACAAATTTTATATCAAGACTTTTTACTCAAGTATTGCAGGGAGCTCTTGAAAGATTTCACCAAACGATTAAATCTATGTTAAGAAAGTACTGTCATGAAACAGGAAAAGATTGGGATGAAGGCATTCAATTAATATTATTTGCAGTTTGAGAATCTATACAAGAATCTCTGGGTTTTAGTCCCACAGAAATTATATTCGGACATACATCCATTAAAAGTGTTAAAGGAGATAATGCTTGCTATGTACAGTACATGCTACATAATGCTTGTTCATTAGCAAGGGAGACATTAGGAGTGGTGCAGAAAGGCATGAAACGGTGTCACGGCAAGAAAGCTGTTGTCCACATATTTAAACCTGATGACAAAGTTTTAGTTATTCTACCCATTCCTGGTTCTGCCCTTTCAGCACTTACTTCTGGACAGTACACAATAGTAGATACAGATTATGTTATTCGAACTCCTGACTGCAAGAGACAGACTCGAGTGTGTCATGTAAATATGTTGAATGCTTATGTGAATAGAGAGACTTCGCAAGATAGTGATGTAGACAAGACTACAATGTCCGCTGTCTCATTGGCATTTAGATTACATAATGCACCTGCCACTTTCCAGAGGCTAGTCAACTGCTAAAGGTTTAGCAGAAGTACAAAATTGCAATGCATACTTGGATGAGAGTTATTTATTTGATGGACTGGAAGGGACAAGTGGCCTTGTTAAAATTGATGTTTGAGCATGTAGAGAAGGCAAATCTAATGCTCAACCTCGCAAAATGTGATTTCGGAAAAGCCACTGTGTGTTACTTAGGAAAAGAGGTTGGACAACGTCAAGTTAGAAAAAAAAAGAAGCTAAGATATCCACCATATATGAGTTCCAAGTTAGACTTTTAGGTATGGCTAGATAGAGGTTTTTGTAAAAAAAATAAAAATGTACTAAACCCACTGACGAGTTTACTTAGCCCAAACAAAACATTCACCTGGTCCAAAGAATGTCAGCATTGATTTGAGAGCGTGAAAGCTCTTTTGTGTAGTATTCCTGTACTTGCCGCCCCTGATTTCTCTTTAACATTTAAATTGGAGTTTGATGCAAGCGTTGTGGGAGCAGGAGCAGTATTACAGGAGGATAAGAATGGATCACTTTTCGAAAAAGAACTGATAAACATCAGTTAAATTATTTGACAATTGAGAAAAAAGCTTTTGCGGTATTTCTCTCTTTACAGTATTTTGAAGTTTATGTAGGTTCTAGCCACCTACCTGTAATTGTTTACAATGACCATAACCCTTTGGTGTTTCTGCACTGTATGTATAATCAAAATCAGCGTCTGATGTGCTGGTCTTTGATTATCCAGAATTATAATTTGGAAATTCTCCACAAGAGAAGGAAATGTGTTGGCTGATGCCCTTTCAAGAGTTTAAAGAAGATTTGTTTTTCTTTGTGTTTTCCATTTGTACAAATATTAGATGTTTGTTTTCATGTTTGTTTTGTTTCTGTGTTCCACACTTCCTGACTTTGGTTGTTCTCCCTCCCCATTGGTTCATTGATTCATCCACTTTGCCATAATACGTCATTCGTAATCAGCTTCTAGACCAATCCGAACTCAGCTTCTTTGGTATTTAACTTGGAGGTTTTCTGAATGTTTGGGGGCCTTTCACTCGACTTTGATTCTGATAAGATAAGATCACTTTATTGGCCATATACAATGTCTTGTATTAAGAATTTGTCTTTCCGCATACCCCAACTTGCTCTCACACAGACAGGGAGAGAAGCTTGGGTTTAGAGCGCAGGGTCAGTCATTCATACAGCGCCCCTGGAGCAGTTGAGGTTAAGGGCCTTGCTCAGGGGCCCAACGGAGTAGGATTCCTCTGCAAGCCGCGGGATTTGAACCATCCTATCTGTGTGGAGTTTGTACGTTCTCCTTAGTGCTCTGATTTCTTTTGAAAATATACTGGTAGGTTTATTAGGTTGATTGTTAATTGTCAAAATTAGAATTAAAAAAAACTAATCCAAAGTATGAGAGTATGCGTGTCTGCCCTGCGATGGACTGGCATCCCATTCAGCATGTACCCTGCCTTGTGCCCATAGCTTGCTAGGATAGGCTCCAACTTCCCCGTAACCTGAATTGAAAGGCGGAATTCAGGTTAGGTTGAATTGGACCCTAAAGTTGCCTAACCTTACTAGGTATGAACACTTGTGGGAACTCAGACTCCCTTTTCTTTATCTCTTACTTCAAAAGAATTAATACTCAAAATAAAATAACTTAAAAAGTACAAATTTAAAAAGAAAAGACTAGAACAAATTTAATAAAGTCTATTAAAATATTCACAAAATCTATCCAAGGGAACTTTTCCTGATTAACACACAAGGATATGGAACCCACATAGAAAATGCACTTAAGATGCTTTGAGGAGATTACTATGGAAGATGTTGGTACCTTAACATTTTTAAATATCTTTTCATTAATTGATTGTAAAGGTAACAAAACAAAGAATGGCAACACTACAAAAAGGAGGCTTACACATCAATTAAACTAACCAAAATCTGAAAATCAAAATTTAAAAAGTAATATATCCATATTTCTTTCCACCAGAGCAATCTCTTAAATGAATGTAACTATGTGCTACTGTACTTTTTGCTATTACCCTCATCAAAACATGTTTTAAAGTTAAAAATATAAATATAACCTGTTCTCCTAACAAGATAGCTTCATTTCATTTTAGATGATTGTGCGTAACATCAGCAGTTTAATTTGTCTTGTAAAATAAAAAGGCAATGATAAAATAAAAAATTACTCAAAGAAACTTAAAGAAATACCCATTATATGAAACCTGAGTAGAAGACTCAGTTAGAAGGTAGTAGTCAGGTTCATTAGCGTACTGTATATAAGCAAAACTGCATATATTCAGAATATCCCCTTAGACTCTCCTATTCCCCTCCCTTAAACAAGTAAAATCAATTGTAAGTGTATACACAGTACAGTAAGTAGTATATGTATGTTAAAGTATCATGAAAACAGTAATAGAGCAAATACAGTACTGTACAGTGTACAAAATAGATCTAATTAAAATTTTATAATAATAAAATGCAAGGAACACAGCAGATTCATAGCTCAAAGAATCGAAGATTCATTCCAGATACATACAGTCGCCAAACTGGTCACCATCGTTGTTACTTCTCCTTCATACTTTATTCAGTTTATGAGCCATATTGAGAGTGATTCCGCACAATAAAGCACCAGCATGTTATAGGCTTTGTAACTAGTTCCCAAACCATAGTGTAGCCCAGGTGTGTGCCGCGCCAGATTTTAATTTGTGACATTTCCATCATACTTGATTTTTTTATTTATTTTGTGTCGCTGACCATGTAGATACAAATTTACATTAGAATACTTTGTGTAAAACACAAGTCTACTGCATGAATTGCACATACTGAAAAAAATAATGTACAACAAATGGAAAAAATAGTGTGACAGTCATGGCTCCTCTAGGGGATTCAAGCTATCTTTTTGTCTGCCCTTCTGGTCCTGATGCCAGCCAGCACTTGGCCAGATGTGATTGTCTAAGTCTTTCATTTTGCATTCCTTCCTTTTATATAATAATTTCACTGAAATCAGTAAAATGCTTAAAATAGGAAACTTCATCCTTGTTGACCAATTATACAGAAAGATGAGACTAAACAATTAGTATAATTACTCATGGTATTAAGGCAACTAAATGGTATGTGATCATTTTGTTGTTGTAAGCAAGAATCATTTCCATTTATTGGCCATTTATTTGTACACTTAAAGGATATTCAAAAATAATGGACTGTCTTGGAAAAATCAATTAAACAATTAGAGCATGTTTACTTACCAGCTGGTAAATTACACCATGAAAGCAGATAGGCTGTACAAGAAGAAATAATTATAATTAGAAAAATAATTAATACATAAAATGACCAGGAACATTGATCAATTTCTTACCATCACGTTCTGAACATGGCTGTTTTTTCTTGTCATGTTATTTTGGGCTGGGATAAACTAATACATTTAAAGAGAGCGAAAATCATGAATTCTTTATAATATTTGAAGGCTAATAAAATAGTAATAATAGTTTATGAGTGCTATAGCCTGTTGCAAAGACTTCTGTGCTGCCCATGCCTTTGCCTTCTGAGACTCTCCTCACATTTTTGTTGTATTCATTGGACTGAGCTCCAAATAACAATCAGGAAAGTGATAATTTTCTCTGTCCACTGGTGTCTCTTCTGCTTTTTCACTGTTTCTCTGAAGTTCAACTGTGGTCATTCACCATGCTTATGCCAGTGGCGATGACATAACCCTTGGGCTGCTACAACTGCCAACCCAAACACAATCTATTCTACCTTCTTCCCATGTTTGTTTCTTCTTTCAATATTCTTTCTCAGTTTGTATCTGTTTTTTTCATTCTGCTTCCTCTTATTATACTGCACTACTCACTCCTTGAATTTCAAGCCATGCTCCTTCTTCTACCTGAAAAATTTATTTAATTTCACTTTTTTCTCCTGCACTCTCTTCAGCTTCAGTTCTCCTGCATCGAAACTGATCTTCCTTGTCCTCTGCTGCTCCTGATGCCTTCTTCTCAGCCCCAGGTCTGTCCGCCATCCTACCCCCAGCTCAGTTAGTGAGTGTTCCACAGTTTTTAATTCTACCCAGCTTCCACTTTTGCCCCTGTCGTTCCTGACCGCAAGACAACTGCCTTTTACTGTAATGGACTACAAACACAATCCTCCTATATACAGTAGTAATAAAACCAATCAAACAGGTCAATGCATTTATATTTAGTGCACCTAGAGCAATTTCGCTATCAATCCAACACATCACTCAGTTCCTCTACCACTAGACATACTCTATCACATTATCTAAAAAAGAATCCAAAGTTCTAATGCTTCTTTACTTGCAGCAAGTAATTATTTCTCAGTGCAAATACGTTTCTCTAGAGTTCATCTTGATTTAGGCAAGTTGTGCTTGACATCATGGCAAACAGTACCAGCACAATAATGTCATTGTCATAACTTGCTCATAACCTTTCCAGCTGAAAACTGGAGAACATTATAATATCCTGCTCACTGGCATACATCAGCAACTGGTTCCTGTACAACTTACGCATTACCTATGTCAATACAGGTATTTCCAAGCCTCTGCTGCTTCTGGGTCAGTGCAATAACTTTTTACATACAGAATTAGAGCCCAAGTCCAGAATCAGTGTCCACAATGTGTAATATACCTAGCTGCCTGGACGCATTATAAAGACTGCCACAGGTTTATTTTCTCCCAGTAGGTGTTTTCCTCTCTGCTATACCCACACTGTCATATTCCTAAACTGTCAACCACTCAATAAGCTCAGAATGTGTTCCATTGTATTTCCACAGGAAACCGCATCAGCCATTCCCGATGCACACCAGCAATGACAAGAGTTCAAAATTAATCAACATTAGTAAATTCCTCCCTCACTCCCTCACTTCTACTTTCTACTTCCTTTCAACATACAATCATCACTCTTGCTGTACTTGTTTAAATCTCAGCTCAAGACAATAGATCCTATTATTGTGCCAGTTCTTGGAATCATTCTCGCTTCCAAAGAATTTACACTCTCTCTGCCTCATGACAAGCTTGACCACATTCACTTATATTTTTCCACCTTCCTGTTAGTTCGGTTTTGCACAAAGAAAACTTCTGTCCGTGCTGATTACTTCTTTTATGCCACACACTTTATGCCCATGGCATTTTTTTGTATCTTCTCAAACTTGTATCATCAGAAGCATTCTTATACCACCACACCACTTTTGATTGAAATTGCACTTATCTTTAACAAACTGGAAAGAGCTGTCTTTTTCTTATTAGTCTTGTCCAAAGAGTTTTATATGGCCCCTTTCATTGGCTTTGGAATCTATTTTTAAGGTCAATGGTTCACAGCTTATTGGCTTTCTCTGAGTTTACCGTCGCCTCTCATTCATCATTCATCCCTTTATTCAAAAAGTTTTGACACAATTGGAAACAAAAATTGGTCCTTGACCATTTAGATAACATTGACATCTATAATTAATTAAGGAACATCTGAGGAGGTCCTTTCAACTTATCATGAAATTCAAACCTTACATCACAGAACACTTCTATTACCTTCTCCATGCTTACCCTGATACAGCATTAGTGGTTTATGGTTCTGCTTAGTTCTTTTGGGAATCCTAGCCTCCTCATCCTATGGCCAGGAAGTTAGCCCTGAGCCAAGCAATCGATGCCAAATTTATGACTAGAGTACCAGAGTACAGATTAATTTAATTAGTACACATTTTGTACTACTGGTATATCTTTAAAAATTCAGCAGTATGGTGGAAAATTAAACCACATAAATTAAATTAAAACCACATTTACAAATATCATAGTTTGCTGTATGGCTTGTTTATGAAAAGCATACGAAAAAACACGTGTGTCTGATTTCACATTATTTGAACTATGCTTAGTGTTTTAACTTTCATCCTAGGACATACCTTTCACAGGTACTTTGACAACTAATCCACTTTTTTGCTTCATTGTAATATTAGGCGTCTTAGGAAAAACATCAGCACTCTTTTGCATTCAGGACACCAGGTATTTCCACTGTTTTGCCTACAACTCTATTTGCTTTCTTTTCACAAAACAATAGGTTCAATACCCTAACATAAGACTTAACATTTGTGTAAGTCTGTATAAGCAGAATATATGACAGCAGAATTGCAACGATAGTGGTTCATCTGATCTTAGAATGAATACATCTCTAGGAAATAATACATTTCAAGTGAAATTCACTGATAAAGGCCAATGAACAATCCAGGGACAAGCTGTACAAAGATCAGGAGATATACAGTATATGTAAAAAATGTCAAAGACCCTCACTGTGTCTTACAGTGTGGTCCAATTGATTAATAGCACCTAGACACTGCCTAGAACAGACTGACTGTCCAAACTTGAGCAGCCATGCAAGGAGAAAACTGCTTAGGGATGACACCATGAGGCCAACTGTGACTTTTCTGTAGCTGAAATGGGAGAAAATTCACAGTTCAGCAATATCCCAGATGTTCCTAAAAGGAGGTTTTGTTTTTTTTTATGATTTACAGGTCTTTAAAAATCTTTCACTAAAAATGACTTCTTTAGAATAATCAGTGAAACAAGAATTAGACTGCACAAGTAGAAATCACAGAAAGTGCATATTTGTACATACTGTAAAGGAGCCTATCTGGAACAATCTACCTAGTCATGTTGTTGATGATGATACCCCTGCTCCTTATAGAAAAAGATGGATTAAGTCATTAGACAATTTAGCTTGCTAGAAGCCAAATATGCTAGATGGGAATAATGGTATTCTGTTTTAATGTTATTTTCTTAATTGACACACATTATAAAAAGGATAAAAATACATCAATGACTTGATGTATTCCAAAATTGATTGAGTATGGTGTTATACTGTACAGTACTCTTTTTACCCAGGTCTGACCTACAGTAACTACTGCATTAAAGAGACACTGTTCAAGTAAAAGGGACAGGATTCAAAATCTTCAGAACAATTAATATAAACTGATGATACATGACACATAAGCTAATGCAATTAAAGATATTGGTTTCACTTGATTATTACGATTACTCATTCCTTACTTATCAATATCAACTTCAAACCCTAGGTTAATGTGTATCTGGATATTATTGGAGAATAGAATCCAGAATTTTAGCAAAAGTATTTACTCAATTTTTAATGCTGAGGACACTTTTTCTCCATCAAAAAAATCTTAATTTGTTGTTGTTCCAAATTGATAATTTTATCAATTTTGTAAAAACTTTGAAATAAAGTACCTTAATTCATAACATAGATAGATTAAAGAAAAAGAACAAAGATTATACACAAGAGATATTAATGCTAGCAATGATTGTGCTGAGCACACAAGACAAGATTAAACAAATATGTATCACAATGTGTACTTCAACAACAGAATGTTCTTCTAAATAAGAGGGAAATAATAACACAACAAAAACAATTTCAGAATAAAAGTTTGTTTTGAGAAGAATTTTATTTTTATGATTATATGATGATTATATACCATAGTGTCCTTCAGTAAAAATGAAATATATTAAACAAAGCTGTAACACTTACCCAAACATAAAGAGAAATGTCCACTGTTCATCTTATTCAATCTTTTCATTCCTGAGCCAAAGATTCATGTGATGTGCCTCTGAGCTAATTAAACTGAGGCACTGGAAAGAGGACTTCTGAAGAGTTGTCAATATATTGTATGCAAATCTTTACACCTGCACAAACAAAATTATTGTTCTTACTGCTTTCCTACAAGACAGGGTGAGTTAAAGTTCATTTTGTCTCTTCAGGAGAAAAATAAAAGGATAAAGAAAGTATTTTATAAAATGATCAAGAAAAAATAGGACCCAAAGTGGAAAATAATTAAGTGCAATTGTGAAAGTGGATTGTAACCGACAACAGAAGACACTTTTTTCCACACAGGGCTGAAGGAGTATAGATCAAACTTCTAACAAGAAATGAATGAACTGGAATGGGGTCCAGTTCAGGGTATACCCTGCTTGGCACCTGTTGCTTGCCGGCATATGCTCTGGATTCCTGTGACCCTGAATTGGAAGCACTGGGTAGAAAACACATTATGAAAGACAACAAGAAGGCAGACAAAGCAAAGGATTTTATTACAGGATTAGAAAAAAAAACATAAAAGGTAGAAAACGTTGCAGAAGTACACTTGTGAAAAGAATAATCTTCAACAATAAGTACACATCCAATTTCATTAACATATCACAGCATACAGGTACCATATCTGCCGCAGTACATCTTCAACCTGAGCTTGAGACTAGAAAGGGTTCCAGTGCTCTGGAAGACATCTTACCTGGTGCTAGTTCCCAAAAAGGGGCACCCTAAAGTCTTGAATGACTACAGACCAGTGGCACTGACATCACACCTGATGAAAACTCTGTTAAGGCTTGTACTGGACCACCTAAGAACCCTGGTGAATACAGCACTGGACAACCTGCAGTTCACCTATTGGTCACACTTGGGGGTGGAGGGTGCAGTCATCTGTCTGCTACACAGAAATAACTCTCACCTGGAAAAGACTGGGAGCATTGTGAGAGTTATGTTCTTTGATTTCTCCAGTGCCTTTAACACCATCCATCCCCCATTACTGAGAGATAAGATAAGGGTGGCGTAGGTGGACACTCCCTTGGTTTCCTGGATTATAGACTATCTGACCTGCAGGCCACAATGTGTACTGCTACAGAGCTGTGTGTCCGAACAGGTTGTTAGCAGTACTGGGGCTCCACAGGGGACTGTCCTTGCTCCATTCCTGTTCACTTTTTACACCTCTGACTTCAAGTACAACTCTGAGGCATGTCATCTGCAGAAGTTTTCAGATGACTCTGCGATTGTGGGGTGTATAAGTGAGAGGAGGGAGGAGGAATGTATACATATATTACCAGATATGTGGAGTGGTGTCATCTTAACCATCCCCAGCTAAACACCAGCAAGACTAAAGAAATGGTCTTGGACTTTCGAAGGAATAAGTCTCCTCTGAACCCTGTTTCCATCCAGGGTGAGGACATAGAGGTGGTGCAGTCCTACAGGTACTTAGGGGTACACCTGGATGATAAGATGGAGTGGACTGTTAACATGCCCTGTACAAGAAAGGTCAGAGCCGACTATGTTCTTAGGAGGCTCAGGTCCTTTGGTGTAAATGGAACACTGTTACACATTGTTTATGAATCAGTGGTGATCTTCTGTGCTGGGTCAGCATCATCATGGCAACAGATGTACTGTAAATAGACTCAATAAATTCATCAAAAAGGCTGGCTGTGTTTTGGGGCTGAGCCTTGACCCCCTGGAGGTGGTGGCAGAGAAAAGATTGCTGACCAAGCTCATAGCCATCATTAACAACGCCTCTCATCAGCTACATGGGACTGTTATTAGAGCACTTTTAGTAACAGACTGCTCCAGCTACGGTGTTCAACGGAGAGTTTCCGCAGGTCCTTCCTCCTAGCGGCTGTCAGGGTGTATAACATTGCCCTAGGCTAGGACTGTTAGCCCTTCATCTGCTCATCTATGGACAGCATGTTGCACTAATGTACTTTTTGGACACAGCATTAATATACTGTGGTACTTTCAATCTGTATATACCTATGCGCATTTTGCACATATTTTATTGTTTTACAGTGTCTATTAGCATATTTTGCACACACCTAACTCTATATATTTTATTTCGTATTGCTGTACTTTAATTTTTAGTCTATTCTGATGTCTGTTTTTGCTTGTCTTGGGCTGGGCTGCTGTAACACATCAATTTCCTTTCAGGATCAATAAAGTCTTATCTAATAATCTATCAATATCTAAATGCACTCACCATACAACAAACACATCAGAGAAAACAAAGAAATTTGAGCTTCCCTTATCAGGAATGTATGCTGTGAAAATAACTTCACAGACAACACTTCCACTCCTTTTGCACTCATTGCACTCCTGATGAGCTCACACATCTTTCCTTGATTTGCCAAAAATAATAATAATAAACTAAATTGCATGTTGGCAGCTGAAGTATGCTCTTTGTGACACACAGAAGGTAAAGACTTACAGTTCTATGGACTGTCAAATAGAAAAGGTCTGACTGCATCGCTTTAGACAGAAACAACATCAAGATCAACATAGTAATTGTGTGACTGGGAACACAAAAATAAAAAATCCATGAAAGCAATAGAACATAAAAAATCTGTATGCTTTAAAAAAAGAATTAAAAAAAGGAACAGGAATATTTAACAAAAGTGATTGTAGTAGAAAAGTCTGAAAGTAGTAGAATAAAAATTAATCAGACCAGTAAGTGACACACAGTGAAAATAGGAAGTAAAAATTAGAGAAAAGTCCACACATGAGAAACATGTCACTTTAATATATAGGATCATAACCAAACAACCTTCTTAAAAAGCCAACAGGACAGGATTATCCTAATAATGCCAGATTATTATCTGTGTCAGGGATCTCCTTTAATTGATGTTTTAGTTTAGGCCTTCTTTAGACAAAGGTACAGTCACTGCTATGACATCTTTGTTTTCACCCCATTATTGCATTTCTTTAAGGTTTATCTGGGTATTTATGTCTGCCCTAATTTACAGCATTAACAGTATTTTCATAAAGAGAATATACTTAAGACCATGAACAAAACTATTCAAATGTGTCACAGTTTCACATAATCCCTCACAGTCCCTTACCAATTATAATCCCTCACAGTCCCTTACCAATTCCCAATCAAGCAGACACATTACCCAATTACCCAATCACTCACGTCGGTATCCAACTACTGTATATAAGGACTCAATTCCCTATTCACTATGCTCGGTATTGGTTCACCAGAGGAGCTCTTTTTCCCTGTACACCTTTTTACTCCCCTGGCTAAAGTTCTGACATTCCGGTTTTTCAACCTACACCTGTGAAGACTTGTTTTACGGTTCAGCGATTTGGATAAATACTGCTACTTCCTTATTCTCCAGCCCTCAGACGAGCCTCAGCCCCGCACAAGTGTTCAGTTTTCAGCTAGGGCACAGTACCATAACATCATTCTTGTCCTCAAGTCGGTTGGTTCCAACTGTGTGTCCAAGGGGAGGAAAAGAGGATAGACAATAGTAACCATTGACCCCATGTCCAGCGGCACCTTGCATGACACCTCTTCTACACAGACAGGGAGATTGTAGCAAAGATAGGACTCCACAGTCCACTGTATAACTTGTGGACAGTATAGATGTTGTGCATTATACATCAATTTGCCTTTCTTGTAAAACTGGCCTGTTGGAGGGTAGTGATATCTCTCCTACTATACATAAGACCCCTGCCATTTCTCAGTTTTTGGAGAGGGCCATTATTCCACTGGATAACAGGGGAGATCTGTGTGATCTGCCACAGGGCCATGCATTTTGGGACTGTACTTTCTTTGAGGGTCTGGTGCTCCACTGAACCTTCAAACGACACCAGGGATCAGATTGTTTCACGAGAGGTCCAAAACTGCACACTGCTTGGCTCTTGGAATGTTCCTCGGGAGTGGTAGTTCAGCAGGGACTGTGCAAGCCAGAACACCCTCAATCAATGCCAATAACATCAGACCCTGTGCCAGGATGATGTTCAAGCTTTCATGCTCAGAGATATGTGACCCCAGGATGTACCACTTCACCTGTGGCTTTGAACTCTCAGCAGCCTGCAAAGGTACACTAGATTGTGGTATGATAGCAAACAACACTTTTTCTATCTGGGCATCTCCTGGCATGGTCTATATAAGTATGAGCTATGCTGGTCCCCTTTGACAGGAATAGGACTTATTTCCCCCTAGAAGAGTATTAAATCTATGTATTAAGGAAAGTTATGAATATCTCCATTTGCTGGTATTCACTTTATCTTTCTAGCCATAGAAATGTTTCACTTTTTGAAATATAGAAGTTAAATTTTCACTGGATTATAGATTTGTTAATATGATTGTTTCAATAAGTACAGAAAATTAGTTTTGTTCTCAAATATCTCATTAACATCTGAAGCAGAAATATAACTTTTGTGGTCAACCCTTTCTTACAAGAAAAGCAACTGCAAGGATGGACCAGAAGGGACTGGATGAGAGAATGGAAAAGGACGGCAAAAACAGGGTGTGAGTGTGAGAACAGGGCTGTCCGTGAGTCCTCTGTATGTGAGTAATAGTGTGAGATTAGTCTGAGTAACAGTGTGGTATAGTGCTAGTGGGTGTGCCAGAAAGTACACATAGTAGAGGAGCCCTGGAGAACGTTGAATTGGCATTGTACGAAAGAAATTACTTTTCTAGCAGCTGACCTCTGTTAGAGTGGAGTGGGAAGCTCCTGGAGTGTGTGAGAGCAAAGTGAGAAGCTCCATGGGTGAATGGACAAGGAGTGGGAAATATCAATGTAAGACCCGGCCTGGTGACATCTGAATGTTATGTCAGCCGCTGAAGGCAGACCTGGAAGTTCTGGCTGACTGGTTGTGAGAGAACTAGTATCCATCCTTGTGTAGTGTGACAGCAGAGGTGGAAGCAGTTCCAATATGAAGTGTACGTCATCTGGGAACTGAGACTCTAGATTAGAGTGAAGGACCACTCAATTATGAAGGAGGCTTCAAAACTGAGTGAGGGATCAGGAGGTTCCATTTGAGGTGATTATAAGAAGGGAGGATCCTAGTGACAGCAGGAAAGGCCTCAAGAACAGCAGCCTCAGTCATTGCCATATCGGTCTGCCATTAGTCTGGTTCTTGCCAAAATGGGATTGACTGAATAGAGGACCTTCCACTGCTGCTCCACAAAAGCTAGGGAGTGAGAGCAAGAGTTAGAGGTACAGTCCGGTGAGCCTGTAGAAGCCCAAATGATTCACTGATGGGAAGAAACCTCTTGATGATCTCAAAGGAGATCTTAATAGGACAGAAGTGTTTGCGAGTTGGAGACCCTGGCCCTGAGAGTTTGCAAGTTGAGGGCTCCGAAATCTAAATATATGTGCTTCATGCTCCATGGGTATTTCTCGAAAAGAGTAGGGGTGTAACCCCACCGTCCTGTCCAAATTTTCCATTGGCCCTTATCAATCATGGCCTCTTAATAATTCCTATTGAAGAAAGATGTGAAGACGGGGGTTTGAATTTAATCCTTTCTGTAGGGGGTTTAGACTTCTAGGTCACAAGCTGGGGTTTATGGCAGGAAAGGGGGTTAACTGATAAGGATTGCAGATGCAAGCTAGGAACCCCCCTGGGTGTAATCTTAAACTGACCATTTGTCCAGAACATCGTAAACTGGCCAAATACCATGAACCCCCCTCTTTACCAGCAGGAGAGACGGTCAGCGCTCACATTACTAAGAGGTAAGGACTCCTCTTTTTTTAAAAAAAGTCCCGACTCTCTCTGACCAATTGGGAAATCTCTGCTCGCTACGAGAATCGCCCGAGATGACGGAGTAAACGTGAGTTTCTGAATTCCTCTGGCCCGGGGAAGACACCGGTGTATGTAATGGGTTGTTTGCTGTAAGCCCAGAATTTGGTCTGGCAGGGGTTCCGCGGTATTGTGTACAGGCGTTCGAAGCTGGTGTATGCCTTAATTGCGCCCGGAGTTCTGAGGCTCAGGATCGGTGTGGGCCTTAATTGCGCCCGGGGTTCTAGAGCAAGTGGTGCATTAAATGCACGTAGTTCAGGACTGGTGTGGGCCTTAATTGCGCCCGGAGTTCTGAAGGTCAGAACTGGTTTGGGCCTTAATTGCGCCCGGAGTTCTATGGCTCAGGATCGGTGTGGGCCTTAATTGCGCCCGGGGTTCTGGAGCTGAGTGGTGCATTAAATGCACGTAATTCAGGACTGGTGTGGGCCTTAATTGCGCCCGGAGTTCTTTGGCTCAGGATCGGTGTGGGCCTTAATTGCGCCCGGGGTTCTGGAGCTGAGTGGTACATTAAATGCACGTATAATCCAGGATTGGTGTGGGCCTTAATTGCGCCCGGGGTCCTGAGATTAGCTACGCCTTGATCGTGCACGGATTGGCGTGGCGTGGTTTTTTGTTTTAAAGGAAACAGGAGTAGAAGAGATAGATAGATATATATGTATGTATGTTTTTGGTGTTTTCCTTGTTTGTGAAATACATATACACACGCACGACACTAACATAAACACACCTCATAATAAAAGAGCAAAGCATTAAGTAGCAGAATTTAAAGGACGTTGAGACCCGAGAATCGCCCTGATTGAGCTCAGTGCGTAAGTCCACCCCGGGGCAAAAGCAGCGATGCTGGCGTTCTGGGGATGGTGAATTACTGATCAAGAAAGGGGGTTTTCGAGGTCTCGTTCCTTACCTGTGAACAGTGCGGTGTAAGTCCTCTCTAAAGTCTCTGAGAGCTATTTAGATCTGGAGGTAACAGACGCCCTTGGCTGAATGAGTGCAGGAATGCACAGGTTTTTCAAGTGAAAGCATCCCCTTACTGTATGAGCTGTTACCTCACACACGACAAAAGTAAAAGAGACCGAACATGTGTGCTAACTGATGGTTTGAGAAAGTGGTGGAAGGGTCCGTTTATATATCGTAAAAGTGTAAGTTGACGGAAAAGAAGGAGAAAAATATGGGAAAAGCTGAGTTTGTCAGACGGAATTTGGGGCGAAGACGCCTGTAAAGAAAGCATATGAGTATTGATTGGCAAAAGCACAAGCATGTAGCTCCCACCCTGGTGCACGGCCGGCACCAGTGGTGGCAGATACATGAGAAAAAAAAAAAGAAATTGGGATGTGACTTAAAAGTGTGTTTACGGGGAAATCAAAAACCCGGAAGAAAAGATACTTTACTCGCTACGAAAGAGTATAGAAAAAAAGCTAAAAGAGGCAGTACAGGAGAATGAGAAACTAAAGAAGGAATTAACTCCTGGTCACGCTGCACTGGTTAATGTGCTACAGCCGGCGACTAAGTTATATCCTGCTCTCCCACAGGGGAACAAACAGGCAGGAAACGAAAATAATTGGGATCAATTCCCACAGTGGCCATATGGAGAAGGGGGGTCTGATTGGGATAACACTTGGTATGAGTGTGATAAAGACGGATCAGGGTCTCCCCTGTTAGAGGGAGGGCGCCCGCAGATCTGTATTCTAACTCGAAGTGGGAAAGGACTTGATGTAGCAGGGGCTGGCGCCGTTGATGACAGCGCCACTCTAACACTGTCTAGCACCCCGTCGAGGGGGTCTGCACTCGCACCTACCTTCCCTGATTCCCCCATACGATCAAAAGTTGTTTCTAAACGTAAAAGTAGTTAAACAGTTTTTGTATTTTTATAGTTGCAATAGTGGAAACAATTTGGTTTTATTCGAATGTCTCGAAACCAGACATGCTGAAACGCTGTAGGTTTAGAATCGAGACTGGGGAGAATAACGTCTTGTGAGAAAATCTGTTTACCTAACGATTAGATCCTGTAAATCCCTTGTAGCCTCCCTAAGTCTGTCCCAGTCCAGTGGATAAAAATGTACTGTTAATGGAGTGTTGGTTTCTCTGTTAGGGGATACTGGAGCACTACTGTCCTGCTTGTTTCACTCCTCTGTTCAACAGTGTATATAGAGCAATGTATATGGGAAGACGGCAGGAGGCCACAGGAGTATTGGGGCAGCAAGTTTTACTTGCTGAGTACCAGATTTTAATGGGTGGTTTTATCCCAGATCTATTGGGTTGGAATATTATGCATTACAAAGAATGACTATCCAGAACAGGGTATCACGTGGCTTCAACTGACTGTGATCACTCAGTATGTTGATGGTATTCTGAGTGCTTCCCCTGACGAGGAAACCAACAAGTCTGAGTTGCTTCAGCTTTAGAGTGTCTAATAGAAGCAGTTATGATAAGGCCCTTTTGTGTCTAGCATTGTGAAATTTAAACAGGGCCTGGGTGCAATGTTTTTACGGGGTGCACAACTCTTAACAGATCTGCTTAAGGGGGGAGTGCAGTACAACGACAAGATTGCCTTGGTTCCAGCAGCAAAAGCCGCCTGTAATAATTTGAAACAAGCTCTCTTACAGGTGCTGAGACTGGGGTTTCCTCAGAGGGATCAACCATTCTTTGTATGTAAGTGTGGAAAAAGGGTTCTGGGCAGCTGTGCTGACGCAGGAGCATGGAGGTAGGCACTATTATACCATTAGATGCTGTAGCCAAAAAGTGGGGGACTGTGAAAATTTAAGGAAATGTAATACTGTTTACTGATGGGTCCTCTCTGATGCATGAGGGAGAACAGAGAACAGGCTGAGCTGTTACAACAGAATTCAAGGTGCTAACAATTGGAAAAATGCCCCTCCACTGCCTCAGCGCAGCAAGACAGTTAAGAGCACTGATGGGAGATTGTTAAAAGAAAGATGTTAAAGGGTTACTGTATATGTATATAATGTATGTATTTGTTGCATGTAGGCCACAATTCTGGATGGCTATGGAGAAATAGGATTCTCTCACAACGGCAGGGACTCCAGTTGAGAATACTGGGCTTGTCTCTGAACTGATTTGTAGTTTTACAGCTGCCGACAGAAGCAGCTTGAGTAAGGTGTAAATAACACAATAAATAAAGAATTCCAGTAACTCAAGGTAACCACCATGCAGATGCAGATGCCAGACGAGCGGCACTGGGAAAGCAGGAGTCTGAGACCCCTGTGAAACCTCTATTGGGAAAAAGGGAGAATTCAGGTTGAGGCCTTTAATAGATGTTTAATAGTGGTTAGAACAAATGTGTAAAGAATGTGGGGTTGTATGATGATGGGATGTGGGCTGGCACATACCCAAGTGTATGACAAAGATGATCCCGTGGTACAGACTGTCCTGCCCCTTGGATACTGATCTAGGGGCATACTACACTGGGAAGGTGTGCCAGCCTCACTAGGGGTAAGTTGGAAGTCACATTGCCCCATCACCCACAGTCTGAAAGACCAACTAAGGAAATATCAACTGAAGGAACACCGTGGGTAGATGCTCTACCTGCAGTCCTGTGCGGTTTGCGGACTGGAGCAAACGGAACTGTGAGACTGAGCCCATTTGAGATCATCACGGGCAGCCAAAGAAACTCCCTGGAGGCCAAGTTTGACTAACGCACTGATGAATTTACTAACTCTCTATTAAAGTGTTGTAGGTTTGTTAACTAAAGCGGTGCACTGGGCTCGTGAACAGGTGCCGGATGCTTGGGGACCTCCAGTAGAGGGGAGACACGACCGGATACCTGGCGAGTGGGTGTAGGTGAAGAAGAGATACCCTGCCAGACGTTGCAATCCTGCTGGGAGGGACCATATCAAGTGCCACCAACTACTGACTGTGCCATCTGAGTGACAGGATGAGATCGCTGGATCCGCGCATCGCACTTACCGACCCACAGCACCAGAGACTAAGTGAACAGAAAGAAGGATGTTGTTACCGTTTCTGTGTCTGATGCTTCCTAAGACCAACAGTGTGCTTGTTAGGCCTGAGGAGCATTACTGGGAATATGGTATCAATACATTCCGGGTGTTGGCATATCTATTCAGCCAAAAAATTATAATCGGAGTTGGGTCAATATTACTGTTCCAAGATCCTGACGATAGATCTCCACATAGCTGAGGTCTGCGTTTGGGTCCTGGGGTAGGACTTTATGTATTTGTAGGAATAGGATTGTTTTATGTGTATAATTGTAACTATCACTTGTACAAAACATGTATCACATCTTGCTATAACCGTGGAACGTACAATGTCATGGCAATACATACCTGTTCGCCAAGAAAGGAAAGATCTGCCCTGACATTGTATGTATAAAAATAGGCTACACTGACGTATGCCATATTTTATAAGGGGGGAATGAAGAAAGATGTGAAGACGGGGGTTTGAATTTAATCCTTTCTGTAGGGGGTTTAGACTTCTAAGTCACAAGCTGGGGTTTATGGCAGGAAAGGGGGTTAACTGATAAGGATTGCAGATGCAAGCTAGGAACCCCCCTGGGTGTAATCTTAAACTGACCATTTGTCCAGAACATCGTAAACTGGCCAAATACCATGAACCCCCCTCTTTACCATCAGACCGAGTGACGTCAGAAACGGAGAAGAAAACACTATATAACCCAAAAGTTTGTACCAGTACGTTGAACAATACTTCGGTTTTGTTGTTTCTTGCGGGAAACAAGACTTCGGCTTTATTGTTCCTTGCATGCAATAAACTCATCTG
The DNA here is from genome assembly GCF_059453375.1 of Lepisosteus platostomus. NCBI lineage: Eukaryota > Metazoa > Chordata > Actinopteri > Semionotiformes > Lepisosteidae > Lepisosteus > Lepisosteus platostomus. The sequence continues at coordinate 24,678,435 of NC_142623.1, forward strand.
TTTTACTTCATCTCGGGATCAAGAACCTTATTTCTTCTGTTACAACACTATCTATAATTGACTTCATTACTCTGCTTTCCTCCCCACTAATAGCTAATGTTAGTGGTGAACATTCTGGCGCACTATGGCTGCCATCGCATCATCCAGGTGGGTGCTGCACATTGGTGGTGGTGGAGGGGAGTCCCCATTACTTTGAGTGGAGTGTCCAGTAAAGGGCTATATAAGTGTAAGCATGTATTATTATTATTATTATTATTATTATTATTATTATTATTATGTGTCCTGGTTGTGTTATTATATGATATTATTATGTGTCCCCACTGTGGGGGCCAAGTTTATCTCTGAGGAGAGTGCATGCACAGTGCAAAAAGAGCATGTAAAAGTAAAAAAGAGTACGACAATCCCCAGGTTGAGATGGGCATGTCTACAGCAGGGACCAAACCTGTTCTATGATGACAGTGGTGGCCAAGACCCTCATGATGTCACAATATGTGTTATATTACTATTGCTTTTGTAGATGGTAACATTAAGAGTTTAATATACAGTATACTATATGTATACTGTTTCATTGGCCAATTTCAGGGCTTATGTAATGGAATTTGTAGTATAAGATGAAACTATCACTGTGATAACAATCACCAAGAATACCAAGTATATTTAGACCACTCACTGTCAAGAAGCTGACCTTTTAGCTTAGTAAGTTGTCATTTTTTTTTGGTCAGAGTAGTTTGGCATTGCAGTTCAACTCCCACCGCCCTTTCCGATAGCCCTTTTTACATCTGGTGATAAGCCATGTTCAGCATCTTCAGATTTGTAAAAAAGGGAAGAACAAAAGAGCTGAAACTCCAAATTAATTAAAAAAACCATTAATCTTGATTCTCACCATTATCATACATTACTGTTCCATACTGCCACCTTCACAGGGCAGATCTTCAAAGGTCCAGGGTTATTACCATTTATATTGGCACCAGGACAGAAAAATGCATACATCCTTTCAGTAAATTTGTCTTTGAAAGTGTAAATAGGTGTCATGTGACTGACATCAGAGAATGACACCTCCCCCCTCTCATAGTCCAACTGCACTCTGATCTTCCAAGGTTTCCTCTTCAGAGTCAGCTGTGTCCGTGGAGTGGTCGTGGCTATATTATCCCTGGCGCAGAAGGATACTGTCCAGAATCCTCCCTCTGGACTCCCGGATATCTTTCCTTTTCTGCTGACCGATTCTTTGGCAACTTCCAGGACCCAGTCGATTTTATCTCCCACCTCCAACTCCCAGAAGTGTTTTCCGGAGATAAATCCCTCAGAGCCCAGGACAAAAACAAAGTGATCAAAGCGCTCTGGGTTGTCAGGTACCTCCTGCATCTCACCACTGTTACTCACACTGGTCAGATCGGCAGACAGGGTGAGCCAGACATACGCTGTGTTGGGGTCCAGAGTCACTGGGGCTGGAGAAAAAAGAAATTAACAATTATCTGGGTGTGAAAATGTGCACATTTTGAAATGAAATTTCAGGAGGAGTGAAGACAGCCAAGTTCCCTTTCATTTCTGGTGCTCTGACGTGTAGACATCACTTCCAGAAATTCTATAAAAATCACAAAAAGCTTCTCCCTCTTCCTCACATTTGATTTTTTTTCATCCCTCCTGTAGGGTTCTGCATGGGTGTCCCAACCTCCTCTTCCTCCTCAGTCAAGTAGGTTAAATCATAACTCTTTACTTTAACTTGCCAATAAATATTCATAATCAATTTTCTGGATTTGGAGGTGCTATTCCTTGGGAAGCTGCATTAAAATAAAATGAAAAACCAATGGCTTGGGTAACATTAAAAACCTCAGAATAAACTGCTTTAGCTTTTCACATACAGTATATTCCTCGGAAGAACCAAAGGTATCAGAATATTTCATTTTAGATCTAACAGTTATCAGTCACAATAATGTCCATTTTAACTTGAGGATTAAAACTGAGAACTAAACTGGCAATTATGTAGGATATGCAAAGATTTAATAAGTTATTCAAACATCATGTAACATTATTAAAGCTCATAAGAATGTTTAGGTATAACATTTCACTTAATAGTGTCTAAAGAAGTCTTATTTAAAGTATAATATTAAAGTCCTACTGTCCTACAGACCCCTGTTGCTTCCTAGACCACAGTGAAAAACATCCTGAAAACATCTTGTCCAAAATAACAAAAATAGTCAGAGCACCTTCCTCCTTGAATCATACATAAACTAATTTAGCAGAGATTTCATTGTGAAGGCTCCAGCTCTGTAACTCCCCACAATTACCTTAAAAGCGTACAATATCACCTATCACAAAAAATAATTTACAAAAAAACATTATCCCCACATAAAAACACATTATTTTGTATTTTCCTTAAAATAGTTTTGGACAGATGTTGTAAGTTTTGGGATAATTGCTTTAAACATAAGTTTCTCTAAATCTATGTGGAGATCAGTTCTCCTCCAGTTCATAAAAAGCCACCATGGAAACAGGCCTAGGGTCACCCAGTGACTATTTCACAGGCTTTAAATTCTACTCTGACTCTGTGGTTTTGAATGTTAAACCAGTTGAATGAAACTACAGTATAAGAGAAGCTGCAACTAGCAAACAATTAAACATATTCACCCAACTACATTTCCCAATCTGTTTTTCTGCTTGGTTTACACTATTTACATAATTTAATTTAATTGACATAAGGTAATTGCCAAATTTATTTGGGATTTTCCTTTGTTTTACAGGCTTGCAACAAATACCTCCAGACCATGGGATGGGCCCCATCACAAAGTCATTCTGCTGTATAAAATGTGATGGGAATATCTGTGGTGTAACACAGTGGGATTTCTGGCAACCTTTTTCACCGGCGGAGGATCGATACCTCTGGTAGAGGTAGAAACCCGACATGTAGTCACTGAGTTCTCCTCAGTGAGAAAAGAAACACAATGTTTTGGCTGTAGAGCCTTCTTCAGGTATGAAGAAGTTCCTGAAGAAGGCTCCACAGCTGAAACATGTTTCTTTTCTCTTTTTTTCAGCATGGAATAAACCTTTACTTGTTACTTTGCAGACTATGCATGCTGCTACTGCTACATACTGTACTTAAAATTCAAAATAATTTAATTTAAAATATTTCATTTTCAATTTCAAAGCTACTGTACATCTTTACAGAAGCAGAGTCTTGTGGAGTCTTTCACAAGATAATGAGTGTGATGATACTGTATGTAGCATATAATGATATATAACATATACAGATTCAGGCATTTAAAATGCGCGGAGTACGCTGCGTTAAAACGTTTACGGAAGCACGTTGTAAAACTTTGTAAAACCGCCAGTTGGAGCTAATAAAACTTAACCTCTCATGTACAGCATTTGAGCTGTCGCAAACACCTGGTTTCGAATCCCTGTAATTGCAGAGGGACAATCTTTTTCCAATTAGGAATTTAAGTTGTATACTCTTTAGACTTTAAATAATTTAAAACTGTGTATTACAGCATGTTAATCATTAAACATTAAGAAGTCGGTATATTTTATAAAATTATGCATAAATATTTTATGCGTCAAAGTCTTTACGGAAAATATTACTAATAGCATTAATAATTAATGACCTTGGACAGGCTGTAAGCTAAAAGTATAACCGTGGTCCACTTTCTTTGTAACCGTCTGCATCAGTTTAACTGATGCAACACGAAAATACTATTTTTTCATTGACAAAAAGTAATACCACACTGTCTTGTTTAAACTGATTGTTTTGTTGATGCACAGACTGTTAAACCAGAGGAAAAGAAAACCTCTTTCTTCAAAGCATTTCGTTGATCCGATCACGTATTTGTTTCCAATCATACAAAATAAGTTTTGAGAATCATCGATTCACCATACCTATAATGGTTTCCCGGAGATTGCTTATAAACTATATTAATTTAGGAACATAAACATATTATGTAAACTGTATATGGCTGGTATTGGTACTTTAAATAAAAAATACACACCAGTATTCCACTTTCTTCCTAAACATTTTAAGCATCAAAGTCATTTGGTTACATACTGTGGTTATTTTGGAAAAGTTTTTACGTGCTTCTCCTGACTATATTAAGTTTATATACTTTGTAAAAAGTTATAATGTTTTGACCATTTCTGTGAATACTTTAGCTCATTATCGCAGTAAAAAAACACATACTTTTTAGAATTTGATTAATAGGGAATATAATATGGAATCGCATATCTAAAAAAATAATAATGATATAATTATATTTATATAGCTCAAATTATTACAGTAGTACACTTTCTTTGTAACAGTTTAACTGATTCACTCCTCATTATGTGTGTGATGTAATGGCTTAGGCGTGTGCCTTGAATGTCTGAGGTCGGGGGTTCCAACCCAGCTGTCACCATGAGTTTTAACAAATAAACATTTCTTTGAAAAACAAATAGAAAATATTATGGACACTATATTGACATTTTTTATATTTCTAAATATCACAACATGTTCAAAGCTAAGTGATTTATTCATAACAACGAATAATTTCAAACTGGTGCTGTACTGTCACTACAGTATAGCTTGTGGAAAATATGTTTATTTGTCCTGCATCAAAGTTTAACTCTTTCAGAGCGCCCTACATCACAAACTCCAACCGTTTCATTTTGTCTATTGCTACAATATCGACAGCAATGTAGTTTAAGAATTTTGCCTACTGTCAAAATTGATGATCGAGTTAACAGTTTGGGTGTGAGTTTCGACTGTTTCCTGCCAGTATTGGGAGAAAGGAACCTGTCTTTCATTGGAAGGTTCACCTATTCTACTCGTACATGAGAATATATGGGGAAAGGCAAAGTGCCCGTGGTCATTTTTTTCTGACAGACAGAGTTGTGTTGTGTTGTGTTAATAAAAACTATGCTTAAAAGCCGCTTGTAAGAGCAAGGTGACTTTCTGCTATCTAAACCATTTTTTACAGCTTTTAAAGTCAAGCAATGTTTGAGTAAGGCAGGAACATGTCATTGTATTTTTTATTTCATTTTTAAAATAAATATAAGGTAACCAGCAATCAAATGTCCCATGTTCTCTTAGCACTCGTTTTTCCATACTGTAGTTTGAGTCTTTGTGTAAGCTGTAAGTTCTTTTTACTTCTTAATTCAACATTTGAAACACTTTAATTTTGCAAACTTAACACGCATTCTGTACAGAAATAAAATCATGTTTTCTACAGGTGTTAAGCAGATTTGCAGGTTACTGACAAAATAGTGCACGTCCACAAGATCTAGTACCTGGTACAGTTTTTACAAAAAAACGTATTTTAAATGAATCGAATCCCAGGTGTTCTATGTCTGCGGAACACCTGATAATCTACTGTAAAGCTTACAGTGCTTTGTGTATATTCTAATTGCAGTGGGGGCAAGGTATGTGTGAATTGGGGATCTGTATTCTTCACACCTGAAACATCGTTTTCTCTGAAAGCATTTTCTCCCCTTTCTAGCTGATCTTTTGCTGCCTACGCATGCTTAAACAGCTCCCTAGGTGAATTCTCATACTTGACTGAGAAAGCTTTAGAGAACTTTTCATTTTTATTTTCAACAAATTGTAAATATGACGTTTGCATTGGCATTATTAATTTTTCACTTAAGTGTATGGAGGAGTGTCAGCTGTCAATAAGAGCACCCATAGGCTAGGCAAACGTTTTTTTTTTCATTTTTAAAAGAAATAAAAATATAAGATTTTAGCTATAAAAGCTATAAAAACAGGTTTAAATAGTTAATAACCACTTTTTATGAACAAAAAAATATTTTTCTGAAAACTCTCTTTCTGATTTTTCTTCCTCAAGATCATATTAGAATCTTTGTGTATGCTGCAAGTTTTTTTACTATAAGTAATGAATAATATTGCATTTAGCACTATAATAAATTGTTGCACCTTTCCCCACATCTTGTAAAAATATTTTTCATTGTTCAAATATACATTAAAGCTGACTATCAGAAAATAAGTTAAATACAAAATTAAAAGGAAAATAGGGCAAAATATAATTCAAAATATTTTGCTAACAATGTTAACTGTTTATAAAAAATAAAATGTATTAACTAAGGAATAGGATGGCACAGTTGTTAGCATGCTTTTTGTATGTTTTTTTTTTCATGAATACAACAATAGTACCAGATGTCTCAGTGGCTTTCAAAATTAAATTATGCATGCAAACCTGTGAACTAGACACATAACTAAGCTATCCATCCATTTCTAATGGTGGCAAACTGGTTAGGGTTGATATCTTGCAGCACTGGGGCCCTTGGTTCAACTCCTGCCATCCTGTGTGTCTGGAGTTTGCATGGTCTATCTGAATTCCATGTGTTTTCTCCATATGTGCGATATGATTTCCTCCTTCAGTCCTAAACATACTGGTAGGTTAATTTACCTACAGGAAAACTGGCTCTGGTGGGTGTATTTGTGTCTGGTCATCTGTCCTGTGATGGACTGGCGTTATGTCCAGGGTGTATTCTGCTTTGTGTCCGTTGCTTGCTGGGATAGGTTCCAAATCCTCTGTACTAGATAAAGAGATTAGAAAATGGATGGAAGTAAAGGCACTGTGTGGATGGAACTATACACAATGTTAGAAACTCACTATGAGATATGGCAGCAGCTCACTGAGGATAAATTATTTTATAGTGCTGGCTTAAGGAAAAAGCCTTTCCACCTCTCTTGCACATCAGTATCCATACCTAGTTAGTTATTTAAACAAATTGCCTCTAAATATAAATATCTTAAGATGCTGGTTCTGTGGATCAGCATCAGCTACAGTATGTTTGCCCATTCCTTCAATTCATGTGCATCCAACACACAATTAAATGCTAGAAAGTACACAAAATGTAAAATACAAATCTCATTTCAGTATCTATGTAAACATACAGTCTGTTAACTTCATCATCTTCCTCTGCAGTCTGTAACATCTAATGTCATTTTGTTAAAAGTATGCCTAAGCCTATGAGGAAGTGATCTTGTTATCAGTGTATTTCTCAGCTTTCCCCAAATTATCTTTTTTCTACCTACATCTCTTGTCTTACATTCAATTCAATTCAACTTTATTGTCATTAAACTTACACAGGTGCATAGTATAATGAAAAGTGTTTCTCATTAGTCAGTCAGGTGCAGTATATAAATAGGACAGAAGATAAGACAATACACAGTTACACAATAGCAATAACAGTAACATGTAATAACATAACATAAATAACATGCAATCAAGTAATCAAAACTGTGCAAAATTCCGCAGAGAAAATTTAACAGGACAAAAACAGTGCAAGGTAATTCTTGGAACAGTGCAAAAAAAATAGTATGGTTAAAAGTAGTATGGTTAATCAATAAATATTAAATGTTATTATGCCTGTTACAATTTTACTGGGCTATCGAGGGGACAGTACAATTTTGGCTTACATGTGTGTGTGGTGGTGTAGGAGTACAGTGGTTGTGGGTACAGGAGGATGTTAGGAGAGATCATAATAAGGTGGAAGGGAGTGGGGGCTTCACCAACTTGACAGCTCTGGGGAAGAAGCTATTTTGGAGTCTAGTTGTGTGCGACTGGAGTGACCGGAACCAGATGGTAGGGGAATAAACAAGTTATGACTGGGGTGAGTGGGGTCAGACATAATTTTGGTGGCTTTTTTCAGACTCCTGGTGTTGTATATTTCCTGGATCAATGGTAAGGCACTGCCGATGATGTGTTGGGCAGTTTTGACCACCCGCTGTAGTGCCTTACGGTCGGATGCAGTGCAGTTGCCGTACCAGACTGTGATGCAGCTGGTCAGTATGCTCTCCACCGTACATCTGTAGAAGTTGGTGAGGATCAGTGGGTGTAGGTGTATTTTCTTCAGCCTTCTCAGGAAGTACATCCTGCAATAACTCAGCCAACACTTAAATCCTCATAAACTGCTTGCATTAATTTGTTTAAATCACAAAATATCATAAAGTATGTACTATAAATACCAGCCATGTAGTACTCTGCATTGTGGAATAATAGTTTAATAGAATAGATCCTACATTGTCGGATTAACGCAGAAAGGTATATGCTTTCACTGAAACGTGGCTGAATGCATGCGTCCCGGACACCGCCATCCAGCCAAAGGAGTTCACCATTTACCGCATGGACAGAAACCAACAAGCAACCGGCAAACACAAAGGAGGAGGCGTCTGCTTCCTGGTCAACAGCAAATGGTGCACTGATGTGGAGGTAATCTCTAAATACTGCTCACTCAATCTAGAACACCTGACTATAAAATGTCAACCCTTTTATTTGTCGAGAGAGTTTTCCATCACCATTATCACAGCCGTTTACATTCAACCTCAAGCCTGCGTGGAATCAGCACACAGCGAACTCCACGACATTATCAGCAAGCACGAAAACTCCCAATCAGAAACCGTGGTTCAACAATGACATTTGCAATAAAATAAAAGATAGATCCACCGCGTTCAAATTGGGGGATGAAGAGCTATACAGGAAATCATGGTGTTAGAGGACATGCAGAAGACTCTGAGTAGGGTGAAAATCCATAAGGCTGCAGGGCCTGATGGGATACCACCCCACATCCTCAGGACATGTGCAGCCGAGCTGACCATAGTGTTTACTGACATGTTTAACTCCTCCCTGTCACAGTCCATTCTCCCCACCTGCTTAAAAAAAACTACTTTTGTTCCACTCCCCAAAAAGGCAAAAGTGACATGCCTGAACGATTACCGCCCAGTTGCATTAACATCTCCATTAACATAGTGATGAAATGCCTGGAGAAGCTGGTGTTGTCACACATCAACTCCTCCATCACAGAGTCCCTGGACCCCTTGCAGTTTGCCTACCAGAACAACAGATCAGTTGATGATGCTGTCTCCCTGGCTCTACATACAGCCTTGGAACACCTGGACACTAAGAACTCGTATGTGAAAATGCTGTTTGTGGACTACAGTTCAGCATTCGATTCCATCATACCCAGTCAACTGGTGACAAAGCTCAGGGGATTAGGTCTGTGCAACTCTGTCTGCAACTGGCTGCTGGACTTCCTAATCGAGAGACCACAGGTGGTGCAGATAGGTAATAAAACATAAACACCACTCACCCTGAGCACTGGAACACCACTAGGCTGCTGTCTGAGTCCAAGGTTGTACTCCCTGTCCACTCAAGACTGCACAGCAAGACACAACAACTATACTATAGTGGCAGTACAGTAGCAGTTTGAAATTATTCATTGTTATTAATAAATCACTTAGCTTCAAACATGTTGTGATATTTAGAAATATAAAAAATGTCAATATAGTGTCCATAATATTTGCTATTAGTTTTTCGAAGACATGTTTATTTGTTAAAAGAAAACTTATGGTGACAGCTGGGTTCAACCCCCCGACCTCCAGCATGCAAGGCACACGCCTAAGCCATTACACCACAAACATAATCATGTGGGAATGAGTTAAACTGATGCAGACATTTACAAAGAAACTGTAGTACTGTGATAATTTGAGCTATATGAATATAATTATATCGTTCTTAATTTCTTTAGATATGCGATTGCATATTATATTCCCTATTAATCAAATTCTAAAAAGTATGCGTTTTTTTACTGCAATAACGAGTGTTCACAGAAATGGCTAAAATCATTTTAACTTTTTACAAAGTATATAAACTTAATATAGTCAGATGGAGCATGTAAAAATTTTTTCAAAAGAACTACAGTACAGTATGTAACCGAATGAAAGACTTTGATGCTTAAAATGTTTAGGAAGAAAGTGGAATACTGGTGTGTATATTTTATTTAAACTACCAATACAGGCCATAATATGTTTATGTTCCTAAATTAATATAGTTTATGACCTTCAGATGCGTTATGCTCCTTTTTATGCTCAGCTGATAAAATTTCCCCAGAATGTACTGCATTTCATTCATCAAGAGCTCTCATTTTACTGTTGTGACAGTGCGGAGTGGGAGGTGCCGCGGACGCACCAGTAAAAAGTCAAAGCCCCAGGTGAGGGGACAGAAGCACTGGTGTGAAGTTAGCAGGGACCAAAAATAATGCCAAAAGAGGTGAAAATAAACATAAAAGGCAAAAAGAAAGTGTACAGCTGTGCCTTGTGACCTCCAGGCTGGGCTTGTCCTATTTAACGAGGTCCCTTCTGGGAAAAAAAAGAACCGCTAGCGGTTCTTCAACGGTGACCAGACTGGACTTACCTTATTTAATAAGAATAAGAATAAGAATAAGAATAAGAATAATTCCTTACACTTATATAGCGCGTTTCTGGACACTCCACTCAAACCGCTTTACAGGTAATGGGGAATCCCCTTCACCACCACCAATGTGCAGCCATAGTGTGCCAGAATGCTCACCACACATCAGCTATCAGTGGGGAGGAGAGCAGAGTAATGTAGCCAGTTCATAGAGGGGGATTATTTGGAGGCCATGATTGGTAAGGGCCAATGGGAAATTTGGCCAGGACACCAGGGTTACACCCCTACTCTTTTCGAGAAGCGCCCTGGGATTCGTAATGACCACAGAGAGTCAGGACCTCGGTTTTACGTCTCATCCGAAGGACGGCGCCTGTTTACAGTATAGTGTCCCCGTCACTATACTGGGGCATTAGGACCCACATGGACCGCAGGGAGAGCACCCCCTGCTGGCCCCACTAACATCTCTTCCAGCAGCAACCTTAGTTTTTCCCAGGAGGTCTCCCATCCAGGTACTGACCAGGCTCACACCTGCTTAGCTTCAGTGGGCTGCCAGTTGTGAGTTGCTGGGTGTACAGTGCCTTGCGAAAGTATTCGGCCCCCTTGAACTTTTCAACCTTTTGCCACATTTCAGGCTTCAAACATAAAGATATAATTTTTTTATTTTATGTGAAGAATCACCAACAAGTGGGACACAATTGTGAAGTGGAACGAAATCTATTGGATTTTTGAAACTTTTTTAACTAATAAAAAAATGAAAAGTGGGGCGTGCAAAATTATTCGGCCCCTTTACTTTCAGTGCAGCAAACTCACTCCAGAAGTTCAGCGAGGATCTCTGAATGATCCAATGTTGTCCTAAATGACTGATGGTGATAAATAGAATCCACCTGTGTGTAATCAAGTCTCTGTATAAATGCACCTGCTCTGTGATAGTCTCAAGGTTCTGTTGAAAGCGCAGAGAGCATCATGAAGACCAAGGAACACACCAGGCAGGTCCGTAATACTGTTGTGGAGAAGTTTAAAGCCGGATTTGGATACAAAAAGATTTCCCAAGCTTCAAACATCCCAAGGAGCACTGTGCAAGCGATCATCTTGAAATGGAAGGAGTATCAGACCACTGCAAATCTACCAAGACCTGGCCGTCCCTCTAAACTTTCAGCTCAGACAAGGAGAAGACTGATCAGAGATGCAGCCAAGAGGCCCATGATCACTCTGGATGAACTGCAGAGAACTACAGCTGAGGTGGGAGAGTCTGTCCATAGGACAACAATCAGTCTTACACTGCACAAATCTGGCCTTTATGGAAGAGTGGCAAGAAGAAAGCCATTTCTCAAAGATATCCATAAAAAGTCTCGTCTAAAGTTTGCCACAAGCCACCTGGGAGACACCCCAAACATGTGGAAGAAGGTGCTCTGGTCAGATGAAACCAAAATCGAACTTTTTGGCCACAATGCAAAACGATATGTTTGGCGTAAAAGCAACACAGCTCATCACCCTCAACACACCATCCCCACTGTCAAACATGGTGGTGGCAGCATCATGGTTTGGGCCTGCTTTTCTTCAGCAGGGACAGGGAAGATGGTTAAAATTGAGGGGAAGATGGATGCAGCCAAATACAGGACCATTCTGGATGAAAACCTGTTGGAGTCTGCAAAAGACCTGAAACTGGGACGGAGATTTATCTTCCAACAAGACAATGATCCCAAACATACAGCAAAATCTACAAAGGAATGGTTCACAAATAAACGTATCCAGGTGTTTGAATGGCCAAGTCAAAGTCCAGACCTGAATCCAATCGAGAATCTGTGGAAAGAGCTGAAAACTGCTGTTCACAAACGCTCTCCATCCAACCTCACTGAGCTCGAGCTGTTTTGCAAGGAAGAATGGGCAAGAATTTCAGTCTCTCGATGTGCAAATCTGATAGAGACATACCCCAAGCGACTTGCAGCTGTAATCGCAGCAAAAGGTGGCTCTACAAAGTATTAACGCAAGGGGGCCGAATAATTTTGCACGCCCCACTTTTCATTTTTTTATTAGTTAAAAAAGTTTCAAAAATCCAATAGATTTCGTTCCACTTCACAATTGTGTCCCACTTGTTGGTGATTCTTCACATAAAATAAAAAAATTATATCTTTATGTTTGAAGCCTGAAATGTGGCAAAAGGTTGAAAAGTTCAAGGGGGCCGAATACTTTCGCAAGGCACTGTATAAGGCCAAAAATAAAAATAAAACTTGTTGGAAAGGAACAGCCTTCCCTAGTGGTACTGCACAGTGGGACGGGTGAAAAAAGAAAAAGAAAAATAATACCTTATGTGGGACTGTCGGTGTAAAGCTCCCCCTTCTGGGGGTGTCCCTGCTCATCCCTTTGGGGTGTGTTCAGTGTGCCTTTACAGGACCTGCCCAGCTGTGGCTCATCATCTAAAAGCCAAGACAGCTGGGACTAAAAAGGCGAGGCGTCCCCTTCTACCAGGGCTCCACATCCACACTGGGCATGCCCCCGAGTAATGCCACATTGTACTTAGCTAAGCCTTTAATTAATAGAGGGTTGGGTGGGGAGCTGCATTGTGCGGGCTGTATAGTGATGAGTACAGATTAATTTCATGTGGAAAAGCTGAAAAAAACAATGTAGTGAACACAAAATCAGATACCTGAACAAATTTAAAGTGAAACAGGGATTTTTTCATTCTTCCTACTTTCCAGCATAGAATAAACCTCTACTTGTTCATTTGTAATTAACAGGTCTTTTTGTTTATTTTTTTTCTAAAACATTGTCCCATCAGATTCAATTAATCTATCTCATGGAACAACTGTCAAACAAATCCAGAATCCCAAGGATCACTTATGAAACTGGTCATAAATAAGACTAAAAACTATGAGCAGAAATGTACCATGGAAATGTGGTGATGAAGTCATATCCTGTAAAAAATTAATGCACTTGGAGGATCTCTGTTATTTCCTTTCTAAGGTCCACTGGTCCTCACAAGTCATAGGTCTGACACAAGTCAAATATGGTTAATTCTAATTTAATTAAAATTCCCTTGTCCTGCCTTTTGCAAGCTTCCCTCACCAGTACTCACTGTATTGCACAATCCTCAGCATCTTCTTCTAGACTCTGTACTTAAGGCAGCTCAGGTGCTTCGAAACATCAGGGCTCTGTAAAAACATTCACATGTTAATCTTGTCTTTGGTTTGGAGTAAATTAAAAAAGCAACAGAGTCAAGCAGTTCACATACCTGCTCTTTGTGTTCTTGTAATTCTGAAAAACAAAGCAAATACATGTCAGCAAAACACCAAACCCTTAAGTAAACAAATCAAGTTATTAAAAAGAGCAGCTAATTCAAGTCTAAAATATTTAGTGAGACTGAAAGAAAGAGCCTCTTTTTCTTTCTTGTAGTGTTCCAACATGACATATGAAAATAATAAAACAGTGTAGCAAGTCCTAAAATATAACAGGTCTTTCTGTAGACACGAGACACTCTATTCTGTTATCACTCAATTATCTGTTCACAGAAAACATTTGCTAGGAGGCATCTTTATCTCTATCTCATCTTTAATCTCCTATGCCACAGAGTTCAGGATAACATTGACTTTATACCATCTAGATGTGCATTTCAATATAATTGTAAGACCATAGGATGGTAATACAACAAATGTAAAAATACAAAAACTGGTTATTTCTATTTATTTTACTTAGTTGTTTAATGCTCAATAAGTTTTCCAGTTCACATTTTGGAGGCATTATTGTTTCATATCTAAAAATAAATATGGACCTTTTATAAAGGCAAAAGTTGCATTCTCAGTTATTGTTTCTTTAAAATAATAGTAATATGAAATACTATAATGGAATCATAAAATCTGAAGTGTTCTCTTATTGCTTTCTATGAATGAATACAAGTAGAACTGTACTGAAAGCCATTTGTTTTTAATCACACCCAAAGACTGCAGTCCATTTGCCAATAGAACAATATGCTTTGAAATAAGAAGAATCCTCACCTGCAGAAATGATTCATCGTTAGGTCCAATATCATCACTTATAGCAATAATTGTGTGTGAAAGGGACAGGATTTCTCTCGTAATGTTTTGAATATTTTTTCTCATCATCTGACTTTTCCACTCTTCATCTCTCAATGCAACTATCCTTGCTGCCTCTTCATCTTCAAGAAACTTGTGTAGTTTGTCAAACTCTTCCTTTATCTGCCTCACTGTCTGGTATGCCTGGGCCTACATCACAAACCATTTTAGAATATGTTAAAAAGTATCTTTATGTTTTTATCCTGGTTCCTTAGTTATTGCCACATTTATGTGCCATTATTGAATCACTTTGATGGTTACTTTTTAATTGGCTTTTCACATTTTTTTCATACTAAAATGTGCTGTACTTTGATATGAAACTGAGGTTTAACACTGGGTTTTAGAGAATTGTATTCCTCACTGCACAGTTAATAATCTAAGACAGGGGGTTATTAACCTGGGGTGCAGGAAAGACGTCCACAGGGTACAGGAGGAGCATATAATTAAGCATAGGATGTTCTCCCATTATACACATTTTTTCTTTATATTTGTATAATCTGTTCTTTACTATTTAACTAATAATTAATTTATATTAAACTGAATTTAACCATAAAGTTTTTAATAAAACCCGAACTTTTAATTAAAACCATCACACCCCTAAATCTAAAAATGTTGGTGTTATCAAGGAAAAGGGAATTTCGACAATTTTTTCGTAATACAGCATATCTTTCAGCTTCACATTTCTCACAGAATATCATGTCATCCAGAAGGCTTTTTATGTGAGATTTTTTTTTTTGCAACACCATCATGGAACCATCATTCTATGAATGTATCAGAGAGTCTTGAGGTGATTTAACAGGCTCAATTTGAGGCACCAGAAACTTTGGAAACATGGAAACCAATGCAAAACAATGTCTGGAAGCATCTTACAAAATCATGTTTTTGATCACAAAAGAATAAGAAACGTACAGAAAATTAGATAAATATAAAAGAGGAAAACTTGTATTTAATAAGTTGTATCCTAACCATCATTAAATTATAGTTACCTTCATGTACAGAGCTGTGTAATCACATTCCTGTTTAACATCATACAAGTGTTTTAACTTGTTTTTCAAGGAATCCAGTGCCACTTTTAGCTTTTCCTGAAATTAAATGAAAGAAGATGAATGTTCCCTAACTCATATTATCTAAAGCATCAGCAAGAATGCAAAAAAAGACTTAATTCAAATCAAATGTCATTACAACCCATTCCATCAGCTTCTAAATGTTAAGGGTTTGGCTAAACTGCAAGTGAATTCTGATCACATTTTTACAGTTTTCACCTACATGTTTATTTGGATCTTGTTGGACACTTGTGTCTGTGTACTGTATGCCCTGCAACTGTCTGGCATCCCATCCAGGGTGTATCCCAGCTTGGGGCTGTTGCTTTCCGGGATAGACTCCAGCAACCCCCTTGACTCTGGATTAAGTGGTTAGAAAATTGATAGATTTAGGGTGCAATTGTTAGTGATCAAATAAAATTAATTGATATTTCTACACACAAAATTTAATTTAATACAGAAAAGGAGGACACCCTTCAAAACAAAGTAGGCGTACAAATATTATAATTATTTGATTAATATAATATAAAATATAATTCTTTGATTAATACACAGTAGAAAAACTGTAATTTAAATTGTTTCAAATAATTGCCAGAAATTCCAGTTAAATAACACAGGTATGACCACTCATTAGAAAACTGGTAGTACCAAAGTGAGAAAAGGGTTTGTTGTCACAGAGTGTGGCAAAATTCTAGGAATAAGAAAGTAAACTTGTATTTTACAAATACTGATAGTAATGCAAACAACTTAATTCAAACTTAAACTAATTCAATTAAATATCAGAAACATAAAGCATGAAAAAATAATTCATTGTCCTGAGCTGTTTAAAAATGAGAAACAATTTACAAGAAAAGGAATAAACATTTTATCAATAAACTTTGATCAAATAGAACACAAAGAGAATTGTCTTGTATGTACAGTATGTTACTAAAGTACCAAAGACAAGCAACTCTCATTATCTCAGTTTTTGAGTTGGTAATAGAGGCGCCAGCAGCAGGATCATAGGGTCAAAGCTGTATCCTTTTTAAATCCACCTATCCATCCACACCCACACAAACACAGAGAGAACATACAAATTCCACATAGCTACCTCCCAACGTCCAGAACTGATTCTAAGGCTTTAGCTCTGTGAGGTAGCAATGCTAACCACTGCACCTCCATGTCACCCACTTTTTCAATCAGTTAAGAGAATTAGTTCAACAAATGTGTTATTACATCACATACATTTTGAATGTAAGGATTATCTATGGGTTTCCTCTAGGTACTCTGGTTTCCTCCCACAGTCCAAAGACATACTGGTAGTTAATTGTCTCCGTTGCTTGCCAGGATGGGTTACAGCTCCCCCTATGGCACTGCATTGGATAAAGTGGATAGAAAATGAATGGATGGATGATTATGTGTGGCAAGCATAGGTAATCCTCTTTGAAGATGCAAATCCAGTCTCTCAAAAACGTGCAAGCTAACTTGCAAGAAAGTGAAATGCACAGAACCTCCTCAGACATCAGTGAGTATGCCAGAAGGCCAGGCTCCTCACCACATCTTACAGAGAATTCAGCACTATCAAACTGTGCTGTTGTGTATGTGTGAATGTACAGTATTCACTGTACAGTGTGCACTGTACTGTACAGTGTGAATGTACTAATCTGCCACAGTAATCTTTAGGTTCATCACCACATATAATTTAATTTTCATTTACCGACTTTTCCCATTGTAGCTCTAAATCTGTTTGCAGAAATGAACAGTTTTAGAATTTAATGATCTAATTTTATTTATGGGTGTTTTCACACAGCATTGGGGGACCATAACCTAATAGGTCCACAGGGATTTTCTAGTGAGTGAGCATCTAACATCTGATTGGGCCAGAGTCCTTGTCACTTTGGATCAGCTGTTCTGACTCCAACAAACGTATAGCAGAAACATATATCATACCTCTGCTACTACAGATGTGGTGTGAACTAGTGGTGGAACAGAACAGACTTCATAACTTCAGTCATCTAATTATTTATACTAGATGTGGAGGTGGGGTCGCCATAATTCTGTCAAGTGACCCTGAACATGTCAAATTCAAGTTTAATATTTTATTACCATAACAGCTAGTTGCATGAAGTTTGGTTCAGTGAGTTCATACAATTAAAGACATACAAAACAAATATACAACATAAAGCCAGCAACAGAATGCATCCACCCAACATTCATAAATCATCCTAAACACACACCAAGTAACAAAATAAATAACAGTGAGATAAATAACAGTGAAGCCTGATGGAATAACAATGAGCCATCAAAAGTACACACTGTTATGGAGAAGGACAAAACACTCTCAATGAGAGTTCTGTAGGAAAGGCTCATTGCTTCCTCTGACACTCCAAACTTCTTTAAGTTTCTTTGGTGAGCTTTTGTGATCATGGTGGATGTGTTAACCTCCCATTTTAGAGTGTTGGAAAAGGTGGTGCCCTGGAACTTAAAATTCTCCACTATCTCTACAGCCTGACCATTGACTAATGGAGATGAGTGTGCTCCCTTGTATCACCTAAAGTCCATCACAAGTTTGTTTTTCTTGATTTACTGACATTTACAGTTGTTATAGGTTGTTTGGGCTGCACCATTTAACTACTTCAGCTATTTCGTTACTGTATACAGACTCATCATTGTTTGTCAGTGAGGTTACATCTGTAGACAACTGTGTCTGAATCCTGGAAGGGCACACCAGAACTGCACTCGTCACTTTAGCACTTTGTCAGGAGGCATTCCGTGCTCCCAGATTATGCCTCAAGTATAACTTGCTTCATTATTTTTCTCATTAACTGGTCTACGCAGGCAGAGGAGTTTGAACTAGAAATGACCGATTACTTTCAGAGCGCTGAAGACAAAATGTCTGCATAGTTAATATTTAACTACAAACATTGAGCTCAGAATACAATACAGATGGAAAGGACATGTGCTGAAACATAGTGGATTACTGTGTACAAAACATTGGAAAATTAACTAAAATGCAAAACAAGTTTTTCAAGTTAACAAGGCGGTCTTGGCTAAAGAGTAAATTGACTGAAAAAGTACCCATGCCATCAATGTTGTTGGTTATTTATGTCTCACACACTATCCACTACGCATCATAAAACAATGTTCTAGGCATCCCACTCTTAAAGGGTCATTTGTTGGCACTTTCTTGTGAAACTTGAAAAGTCAAAGCTTTTCATTACAACTATTCCTTCACTTTCACCACCTGGACAAATAAAAATGTGTTTTTTTTCATTTTCCTCAATATTTCACCAACCTAACAGAGAGATGAGAAGTACTTTCATTTGATAAGATTTACTGTTACTCACGTACTGATCACATTGAAGTACTAGTGTGGAAGATATAATGTCCAACATTTTTCAAAACAAAAAATGACTATAAAAATAGTTTGAAAAGCCACTATGCATTAAAGTGTTGAAATGTGCTAAAACATCAGACATTCATGTTTTGCCTTCATTCTCTTATTTCATTTCCTTTGAATTATTTTATCAGAATAACCATGTGATAACATGTAAGTACTGCTGGCATTTTCATGCAAACATTCACATCCCATCCCTTTAAATAATAATATGAATTAAGCTCAAAACATATATTTGAGTATAAATACAACTGTTCATTCTTAATAATACAGAAAGTGTCTGTGCTTTTCATGTGAAAATGCTATTATGTAATTAATTAAATGCCATAGCATTCATTTGTTTGTGAGATAATTTTGGCAATATTATGCTAATGATTCCAGGTGAATAAACAAACTTCATACAAGGATACCCCTACGTATGTGGCATTTGATAGATGTTTTAAAATGCCAAGATTAAAAACTATTGGCATCACCCATCTTTGAAAAAAATGGCGAATCTCTCACACTCTCTAACTATCCATCAGCAGTAAGTTATTCATTCCTGGTAAACGTGATGGCAATCTGGAATCTATTGCCGAAGCACAGGGCATTTAGGTGAGACTACACATGGGATTCTCTTTCTCTGTAGCAGTAAAATTACTTTTTCATACCTTAAAGTCTAGCGCAGCTTCCTCAATTGGACACAGTTTATGTCTTCTATGTCTTTTGGAAGTGTGACACACAAAGCAAAGAGCTTCTTCATCATCCAAACAGAAGAGCTTCAGTTTTTCACCATGCACATTACACATAATCTCAGACTTCCCTGCAGGATTCAGGCTTTTCTCCTTCACCAGGCACTCAGCTACATTCTTTAAAACCAGGCTTACAGGAGGGTTGTGCAGAGAAGACATTCTCCTGCAAACTGGGCACTCCCGGTTGGGCTTTGTTTTCCAAAACTGCTGTAGACAGGCTTTACAGAAGCTGTGGCTGCACTTCAGGACAACAGGATCCCTGAAGATCTCACAGCATACTGGACAGCAGAGCTCATCCTCCAGACTGCCTGAGCATGCAGCCATTTTTCAGAGAGATACAATCAGTCTCTCTTTGTTTTGACCTCTAACATTGTCCTTGTTGCTGTCCTTGTTGCACACTGGTTATCTCTATTTCAAAATAAAGATATTCCTCCCACTTTTTTTGTTCTTGAAAAATGTTATGCTGACACAAAGGTTACACAGATGTCCTAAAATGACATACAGAGAAAATTTGTTTTAGAACTACAAAACTATAACTACTGCCAACTCACAGCTGTTGAAGTAAGAAGTGTTCTGTTCTTCGGCTTCAATGTTAACATTTACATTTCATGTTTACATCTAATAAATTATTATTTAATTGAGATATTTAGATTAGTTCACCATACAATTTCTTTGGTGGTTAAGCATTTCTATTTTGTTATTTAATGCTTGTCTGATAGTTGTGGATAATTGTGCATTAGATGTATATTAGTGCTTTGTATTAAATACTAGATTCAAATACAATATATAATACCACACAATCAACACAAAATATACTATCCTTAAAATGATTAAAGTGTCTATTAGAATAAGTTGCACTGCCTTTAAAGGATAATTTTAACAGTTATTATACCAAAACCTACAAGAACAGTTTTTAAAAAAGTAATCAAACAAACAGTAGCTTGTTTAACTGCTAGTTGTAAAACACTGAAAGCTGTTAAAAAACATTAAATCTTCATACATTAAAAAATCTTCATAACGTTTCTTAAATGATTTGTCTTGTAGTTTACTTTGTAATGTCCATTTAAAAATGTTCCAGATGCAATGTTTAACATCAGTGTATAACATCTATAAAAAACTTCCTTTGCTTACCAGCTAGTTGTCAGCCAGCAGGAATGTATTTCTCAATTCAAGAGCAAAACTACAACTATTTCACACTAAGCTAATATGTATCAGTTGAGAAAGCCTCAATTTCTTTGCTCCTCCTCTTTGAAGATAAGATGCAAAATTAATTTTCTTGAAAGGGAAAGGAGGCAAACTACTGTACAAAAATACTTAGCACATTACTAAATCGTACACCATGAATATATCATCAATATATCATACTGCACACCGCATTTAGTCTATATTTGCAACAGTAATTAAAAGTAAAAATAACTTAATATGATTCCTGTATGTGTTTTATCATGTGTCTCTATATGTTCTTTATTATTACAACTAGAGTTATAAATAAGAGAATAGAAAATAGTAAATAAGGGTAAATAAGAGAATAGAGAATAGGTAATAAACAATTACACCCAAATACCAAACAATACGCATGAGATCTGAAATACAGTAAATCAGTAGTTAAAACTATTTATTAACAATAACATTTACACAAAACTAAATGATGTAAATGCAAATGTTACACAACATACAATAATTTCCTAAAATAACTTAATTACTTAGCCAGACTATGATCTCCAAGACTGATCAGAATAAGGTCCTCTCACCTGGCACACTTCTGTTCATTCCTTTTTCCTCTGTCTCGTTGATCAATTCCTTTCTTTCCTCTCTTTCTTTTCAGGTCAATTTCTCTCTCTTCTCCCTGTCTTTTGTATGTTATGTTCTGATGAAAACTCTTAATGATTTGCCAGAAGTTAAGTACTATACTAAACAAGAAAGTTTCCTTTGATCCTCTGTTTATCGAATCAAGCCCAGCTTGTACTACTATGGATAAACTGGAACTCATTGTTTTTAAAGTTTCATTACAACTTCCTAGCTGTAACAATACAGGGTAGCAAAGTATTGAGCATAAAATAACTGAGTCTTTCATAAAATGTGTTCTTTTTATTCTCTGGCACAGTTATGATGATAGTATAAAAATACTGTAGGCCAAAATTATGTCAAGATGGACAAATATGTATTGATAATAACATTGTTACACAATAGTTATACTATGACACATAGGTACAAACAGTAAATTCCAGAGTCCTAATTCCTATAGACCTAGAAAATCTAGAATTCTGTCCTTTAAATCCAAATACACAAGAAAACACCCTAAATAGAACAAAGAGAGAAAACCTGCATCTCTAAAAAATAGACTTGGAAATTAACATAGACAGAAACCTAAGATGGGACAAATGTTGTGACACCATTCATAAAAAAAGGCCAAAAGTGATTCTTTTTTGTTAGGACACTTAGCTATTTCAAGACAGATAGAACTATTTTTATTCTTTAATATAAGTTATTTATTAAAAGTATCTTAACATACTCAGTTGTTACTTACTCATGTCTCAGTTGCATGTTTGGTAACATCAGTACCATTAATTGTAATAGGTTGGGAAAATTAGTGAAAATAAGCGGCAAAATAATTGGGGCAAATCAAATCAACTTTCAAATCAATACTCTCTACAAACAAAGGGTTGTAAAGAGCTTAATGGAGTGTGTGTCTCATGTACTTCATTGAGAATTTACACAACTCCCATTTGGGAGATACTTTGTCTCTTTGTCCCCAGATAACAGACTCATGAAATCTTTAATCCCTGCTGCAATATCACCCTGGAGCAAAGTAACTCTCTTATCTCTTGTAACACTATTGTGCCCTTTTCTCTTAAGCAAGTTGGTCTTCCTTGTTTTTATTGTTGTATTGTTCTGTGCTGTAAAACAAATTTCACCCAGAGGATAATAAAGCTTGAATTAAATTACACAGGACTAAATCTCCTTTCTCTAAACCACAGATGCCACAAGTGAAGATAACCAACTTCACTATTATAAGTTAATTTCCTAAAATGAATAAAACAGCAAGCTCTCTTATTATAATACTCAGATAGCCTAGCCAGAAACTGGTTCCAGCACTGATTAGAACACAAATCGCTCACAGATCAAACTTTGGGGGAAGAGGAGGATATCATATTTACCACTGATGTCAATTTACTACAGATGTAGTATGATGAGATGTCGATTTACTACTGAGCAAGCTCTCAGATAACAGAATGTTAATCAGTCCATTTGCAAATGGATTTGCAATTTTCAGACTAATCGAAAGCAGTATGTTCGAGTGGGCCCCTATCTTTCAGCCTGCCGAACTATTAGCATAGGCGCAGCCAAAGGTTGTGTGCTCCTCCCCTACTTTATTCCTTTTACACCAGTGACTGCACTTCCAGCAACTCCTCGGGTTAAATTACGTTATCACATAATTACTTAATCACAAACGGCAATGAGAGCCGGTATAGGGAGGAAGTGGATCGACTTACGTGGTGTACCACTAACAACTTGGATCTTAACACCACTAAAACTGTAAAAATGATAATTGAAACCCCAGCACCCTCCCCCCTGGTAATCAAGGACACTGCTGTCAATGTGGTGGAATCCTGCAAATTCTTGGACACCATCAATTCAATTCAATTCAAGATGCTTTATTAGCATGACCGATGAGTACAATCAGTGTTGCCAAAGCAAATAAAAATAATAAAATTAACATGGAACAAAACAAAAAGTAAAAGCAAAATAAAATCTACAGGCATACTACAGACATTTACAACAAAGACATATCATAAAATATTTACATATACTGTAAACATATTGAGCATTATTGGGAGACAGACTCACTGTTCCTCAGGCTGGGCTGCCAGTTAAACTGAGTTCCCTCCTCCCTCTCCCAGTAGGATTGGGACCCGTTGTGATTCTGGCAGGTGTGGGAACTCTGGGACTAGATTTCTGCATTAGGGGAAGAATGTTTCGCCAACCCCAGAGTATCTGTCACAGTGCAGTAGGAAGTGCACCTCTGTCTCTATTTCTCCCTGCTGGCAGTGGAAGTCTGCCTGTCACCCAGTTTCTATGGCCAGGCTCTGGTCACTGAGCCTGTACTTCCTCAGGGTCTGTTTCTTTTTGCTGTTTCTTATCTTGGTCAAATATTCGGCTAGTGTGTATTATCTTTTTAGGGTTCTATAGCATTCCAGTTTATGTTGTGTTTGTGTGTGTGTGTCCCACTGTGAGAGATATTGCTGTTTGATCTGTGCTGTGATGTGGTTGAGTCTGAGTTGTGGTGCTCTAGCAGTGCTGTCCTGATGCTGGTTAGTGTCAGTGTGGCTCAGGTCAGTGAGCCTCAGGACCAGCTGGCTCAGGGGGCTCGGTTTTGGGCTCAGCTCTTGGTTCAGCTGAGGTTGGCTCTTGGTTCATGTTTATCAATAGTGGGTACTGACCTAATTCGGCTCCGCATCTGTTGTTAGGTGTTTCTGTGGGGTGTTTGTCCCATTTAGTGTTGTAGCGGCAATGCTTATTAATAAGACAGAATTAAGTGTTGCTGTGCTTTCCCAAATGAGGCCTCATCTCTCTGTTCATCTCTGTGGTGCAGCCACAGAGAAACTATTCATGCAGGCTGATTTAAAGATGTTTTCTTTTGATAAGGGACAGCTCCCAAATGGGGATGCACTTAGCTAAGCCTGGCTATCATGATCAATGGTCATCCATTGGCGCCTATCTGTCTAGGGAGTGCCAGATGGACACTGGACTGCATTCCTAAGTGTCAGGAGTAAGTGACTCATATCTCACCTTGATCAACCAATCAGGGACTGGTAGGGCCGAGTAACCCACGTGGGACTCTGATGCCCATGGAACTTTCAGCCAATCAACGAGCTGAAGTTCCTCCAGGTAAAAACAGGCAACACAGAGGGCCTGAGAGAATTCTGTGGATTCTGTGGTCTTTTCTAAAGGGAATTCAAAGGAGAATTCCAGGGCAGGACGGCCCAGGAGCAGAAGGCTCCCAAGGGTAGGACATTCTCGCAGCGCGCCTCCTGACCATCCTGAGACTCAGCCCAGACAACCACGGAACGGCCAGTGTGTCCGAGTGGAGGTTGCCAGAGAGTAACCAGAGGATTCACCCGAGGTTAGCAAGCCTCATGAACTGTACTCCTGGTCTGTGGGGGGACCCCACACTTCACTGCCGTATAGGGCAATGGGTTGGATTACACTTTGAAATATGCCTTGAGTGCCTTCTCTCTCAGTGCCTTCACTGCCAGGTCAATACTCCCAGATGAGCTGATGGTGAGGCCGAGATATGTGTAGCTGGATTTGTTCTCCAATGTGTTGTTGTTGAGTGTGAATTTGTATCTGTTTCCCTGAGGTCTTGCTTTCTTCTGGAAAACCATAACTCTGGTCTTGTCCAGATTGACTGTCAGCACCCAGGTCTGACAGTACTGCTCCAGCACTGCCAGTTTCTGCT
The DNA here is from genome assembly GCF_059453375.1 of Lepisosteus platostomus. Classification (NCBI taxonomy): domain Eukaryota; kingdom Metazoa; phylum Chordata; class Actinopteri; order Semionotiformes; family Lepisosteidae; genus Lepisosteus; species Lepisosteus platostomus. Next base: position 24,703,285 of record NC_142623.1, read on the forward strand.
GCAGCCCCTGTTCTGTGGGCGACAGCAGGACCAGATCATCTGCATAGAGCAGGAACTTGATTTCTGTGTGGTGTGTAGTGTGAGACCAGGGGCTGCAGACTGTTCCAACATTCCTGCTAATTCATTGATATAGATATTGAACAGTGTTGGGCTCAGGCGGCAGCCCTGTCTCTCCCCACGGCCTTGGGTGAAGAATTTGGTCCTTTTGTTTCCAATTTATACTGCACATTTGTTCTCTGAATACGTTGATTTAATAATGTCGTACACTTTGCCCTCTATGCCACTTTGGAGTAGTTTATAAAACAATCTTTCATGCCAAATCGAGTCAAATGCTTTTTTGAAATCGACAAAGCAGGCAAAAATGTTTCCTTTCCATACATCATCTCAAACACTCTACGCCGGGATCAAAACATTGCTTCCATTATAAAGAAAGCACAGCAGTGCATGTACTTTTTGAGACATCTCAAAAAGCTTGGCATTGCACAATTATTCTCATACTGTTCTACAGAGCCATAATTGAAAGTGTGATTACTTTTTCTATCATCGTCTGGTTTGGCTCCGCTACTGCACAGTCCAAAAAACAATTGCAGCACATTATCAAGTGTGCTGAGAAAGTGACTGGCTGCAGTCTTCCATCCCTCACCATGCTTTACCAATCTAGAACAGTGAATTGGGCCACCAAGATTGTTGCAGATCCCTGCCACCCATCATTTATTTCAAAAGCTTCCCTCCAAAAAACGTTTTAAAGCAATCAAAACCAAAACCAACAGACACCTGGACAGTTTCTTTCCCTATGCCATATCCTTGCTTAACCAGCATCCTCCCCCAACAACTCTTCGTTTCAGCTGAAACAAGTTTTAACTATTATTACTGCTTAGTTCATACATCTTGTATATCTTGCGCTTAAGAACTGGCGCGTCTTCCCAACATGTTTACATAGTTGCACCTTACTCCTCAGACCGTACTTTAGCACATGGTCTGAACTTGCCATGTGTGTTGCATATACTATAATGTCTATTTTTCATACATTTGCACTGTACTGTAAAATGTGAATGTGCCTGTGCCTCACAACAGTAGGTCCCTGAGTTCAATTCCTGGGTGATATCAGCATGGAGTTTTATGTTATCCTTGTGTGTCTGTGTGTGCTATGGTATGCCATCCTGGGTGTATCCTGCCTTGTGCCTGTTGCTTTGGATAGGCTCCAGTTCCCTAGCAACTCTGTATTTGATAAAGCGGTTAGAAAATGGATGGATGTAACAGTAGGAATACTCTTTGATCATCTACATCCTCATCCATGTTTACTTGTTGCTTCCACATACCAGTCAAGACTGCTATCCTACATAATTAGACTTTTTTAAAGTCTCTCAGTCTTCCTATCTCATGGAACCCGTGGCACAACAATTTCAATAACTGCATACTCAAGACACAAAGCACATGACACAACACAACTTAGAGGCCATTACTCACAGAACAGTACAAGAACTCCATTGGCCCAAGTTACAAAAACCCAGATGTCCCAAAGAAGCTGTCCAGCATCTCAAGATCTCTTAAACCATCTCCAGTCGGTGACCTAGAATGCCTCCTTCAGGCACAGAGCAGAAACTCGGTGTCGTTCCAGGCATCCACCTCATTCCAAGCCATTGTAAACAATGTGGTCCCTTATACACCCCGCCTCTATCCCACTACCCTGTGATTTTCTGAATTCAGCTTTAGATAGCGGCAGGAAGACAATATCTTGGATGATTACCCAGTGTCAACAACCTCTCTTGGGTGCTGTGGTTGAAACTGTGGTCCAGTTTCTTCTGTCTCTTATTCCTACTGTGTTCTGAAGCCCTCTCTCTTGATCTGAGGCCCAATTAGATGTATCACAAAAGTGTCTATGCAAGGAGAGCCTTAGATTAATGAGAGGAAGCTCAAAGAACAAGATGAGAAACACATGAACCCTTTGGGAGACACTGACCAATCAATGCAATCTTAAAGTTATCATATTCCTTGACACCTGTGGTCCCACACTTATTTTTTCATTTTGTGACAGTAACCCAGCTAGGAAATATAAGGCTTCTATCCTTGCAGAAAATTAAAATGATGTTTGGTCTTTTATTGTGGTTCAAAGAGGGTGTTGTGAAATATTAACCTGGTGCTAGGGAGAGCATATGTCAAATACTGTTTATGGAGTAAACAGCATGTGTGTGTATGATCCTGTGGATATGTATTTTGGATGATGAGTGGACAGTAGAATACCTCCAGGTTATGTAAGAGTTTCAGCAGCTCAAATTGATGAGCAGCTACCTTTTAACTCATTCATTTTATGATAATGGGCTGACCTAGAACCTGGCATGCTACAATTCTTAAGCCAATGCATACAGTAGTGAAGGCCTTTCATCAAGCTTAGAAAGGTTCCGGTTTGCTACATTTATCCTTCTTTTTCTGTGCATCACACTAGACTTCTAAGTACCACCAGACAAGATCTATATTAAATTGGTGAATATCCTTTAAGGACATCAAACTGGTGATGTGAGTGTGTGTAGTACTGGCACAACTTTAATTCAACAATGACCAAGGAATTAAGCTCATACTCGTTATCACAAGTTATTTAAAGCCTTTGGTTTTAAATACAATGCTGTTGGTCAGTTATTTCAGTGGTTTAAATGTTTACTAAGAAGTTTAATAAAAACTAGTTTAAATGTTGTTTTTTTTTATTAGAAAAAGTTATAAAGATTCATTTCTTATGAGTCATGTGTCGAGTGTTGATTATCCCCGTCCTTTTTTTTTAAAACCAAAATATGGTCACCCTAGTTAAGGACTAGACCAGTCTAGTCGTAGGCTTGGCTGGCTTGAGGGTCTCCTTGAGTTTCCATTAATTCTCCTTGGCTGTACCCTTCTGTTGCCTTTGTGTTTTAATGAAGCTTGAGTTATGGCGGACCACCTCCTCTTCTTTCTCCCTATCAGCGCTTATCGCTTAAGTGTTTTACTTCTATGCACCACGAATGAAATGTCACACATTGAAAACAAGATAATTTGGTGGCGACGTCTTTGCCACCATGCAGCAGTCTAATGTCGTTAGTGATGCATGGGTCAGCTTTTTTTTTACCTGCACCCGCCCGACCCAATTTAAAATGATAAAAGTACTGACCCGAAGCCGGTCCGAACTCGCTCCATTAGAAATTACACTGAACAATATTCGAACATTCATTTGAACAAAATGTATTGAAACAGCATATCCAGATTCCTTGTTTTAAACTGACTCAAGTAGCCTAGTCTTGTGACTGTCATTTTTGTAAAGTGCTTCACAATCGATGCAGATAACGTAACCTGTGCTTTTTTCTTCTGTTATGCTGACTAACTCGCCAAACTTTTCCCACCTGGCTCTTTTGTCCCTCTCTATTCTTTATTTTTATCTCACTGTTCTGGAGTTGTGTCCTGATCTGCTCTAATGAGATTGCCATTGTTTCTTTCTTTGTAATACACTGTTGTCTGTATGCTTATGTTTTCTCCCCCTTTGCCTTGTGATACAAGCAATTGGGGCTTAAATATGGTAAAATGTCAGTTTTAAACCTTAAAATCACTTTAATTTAAGATACAAATGATTGGTTTTCTGCAATATTTTGCTTTTGGTCATTTATTAACCCACACCCGCCAAACCCGACCTAAAATATTTTTTTAATCCGAGTCAACCCGCGCATCACAGAGTGGTTATGCTGTTTACATTTTGATATGTGAATGTGGTTCGACCATTGTAATTATTATTGTTCCTACCATTTTGTTCTTACTTTTGAATATCTTACTTTGAGTTTGAAAGTTCAAAGTGTAATTTAAAGAAGCAGTCAAAGCTGAAGGGTTATTTTGGATCACTGGCTCAAATCTGGGACTCTGAAACGCAAACATAGCGACGATAGTGACAACGCAGTGCTGTAATTCTAATTCTAACATCTTGATAAATGTGATGTGCAAGGAAGCAGAAGGTGTGCTTGATGTGATGTCTTTGTCTGCTTCTGGACATGAGACTAAAGTTGCCAACTTGGATCCAGATATCACTTCTCTGATTGCTCAACAAAAGTAGCTCCACTCCTTACATTAACTTTTTAAGTAATAGAAACATTTGCAAAATAAGCAGCTTTGTTTGTAAAAATAGTTGTACTTTTTATCAAATTTTATTCAGTATTAGTTATTTTTAGTACATAAATATGTGATGATTTTTACAGGGTAAGAATTTGACATACTGTAGGCATAGGTGGTCCACCTCATCTGTGACTTGGTGCAAGGGGTCTGCGGACCATAGAACTTTGAGAAGCACTGAGCTATGTAATGGATCAGGAACAGTCAGCTGCTGTTTAACATATATACATAGACTACCTGGAATAGCTTGGTGTTTACTGACATTCTATAATAATAATTAATAATTGCTTACACTTATATAGTGCTTTTCTGGACACTTTTTACACATAATGGGACTCCCCTCCACCACCACCAATGTGCAGCATCCACCTGGATGATGCAACGGCAGCCATAGTGCACCAGAACACTCACCACACATTAGCTAGTAGTAGGGAGGAGAGCAGAGTAATGAAGCCAATTCATAGATGGGGATTATTAGGAGGCCATGATTGGTAAGGCCCAATGGGAAATTTGGCCAGGACGCCGGAGTTACACCCCTTCTTTTTTTCGAGAAATGCCCTGGGATTTTTAATGACCACAGAGAGTCAGGACCTCGGTTTTATGTCTCATCCGAAGGACGGCGCCTGTTTTCAGTATTGTGTCCCCGTCAAACATAATCATGTGGGAATGAGTTAAACTGATGCAGACATTTACAAATTATCACTGTACTACTGTGATAATTTGAGCTATATGAATATAATTATATCGTTCTTAATTTCTTTAGATATGCGATTGCATATTATATTCCCTATTAATCAAATTCTAAAAAGTATGCGTTTTTTTACTGCAATAACGAGTGTCACAGAAATGGCTAAAATCATTTTAACTTTTTACAAAGTATATAAACTTAATATAGTCAGATGGAGCACGTAAAAAGTTTTTCAAAAGAACTACAGTATGTAACCGAATGAAAGACTTTGATGCTTAAAATGTTTAGGAAGAAAGTGGAATACTGGTGTGTATATTTTATTTAAACTACCAATACAGGCCATAATATGTTTATGTTCCTAAATTAATATAGTTTATGACCTTCAGATGCGTTATGCTCCTTTCTATGCTCAGCTGATAAAATTTCCCCAGAATGTACTGCATTTCATTCATCAAGAGCTCTCATTTTACTGTTGTGACATTGTGGAGTGGGAGGTGCCACGGGAAGCACCAGTAAAAAGTCAAAGCCCCAGGTGAGGGACAGAAGCACCGGTGTGAAGTTAGCAGGGACCAAAAATAATGTCAAAAGAGGTGAAAATAAACATAAAAGGCAAAAAGAAAGTGTACAGCTGTGCCTTGTGACCTCCAGGCTGGGCTTGTCCTATTTAACGAGGTCCCTTCTGGAAAAAAAAAGAACCGCTAGCGGTTCTTCAACGGTGACCAGACTGGACTTACCTTATTTAATAATAATAATAATAATAATAATAATATTATTATTAATAATAATAATAATAATAATAATAATAATTCCTTACACTTATATAGCGCTTTTCTGGACACTCCACTCAAAGCACTTTACAGGTAATGGGGACTCCCCTCCACCACCACCAATGTGCAGCCATAGTGTGCCAGAATGCTCACCACACATCAGCTATCAGTGGGGAGGACAGCAGAGTAATGTAGCCAGTTCATTGAGGGGAATTATTTGGAGGCCATGATTGGTAAGGGCCAATTGGATATTTGGCCAGGACACCAGGGTTACACCCCTACTCTTTTCGAGAAGCGCCCTGGGATTTGTAATGACCACAGAGAGTTAATAGTGCACCACTCTAATGTGAACACACTATCTCCAATCTAGTTAGAAACAGCTCTCCTACTGTCAGTGAGATGAGGTAACCAGGTTCTGCTTATCTCACAAGGAAGAGTCTAAACAAATTGTCACAATGATTTGATTGACAAGCCTAATAGCACATTTAAATTATGGGCACCTGCAAAAAACAAACGGACAATAACAATAACAGGCTGCTTGCTCTTTTCCCATAGTCAAAATCCAGACTTATTCCAGATTCCTTCCAAGTAGCTTTTTAAATTTGCAAGTCCCATCTATAACTTTGGTCTTTCTGTTAGACATGTGCATGCTTTGTTGCCATTTTTCTTGTGACTACTTATCCATTCTAATGATTAAAACCCTCATTATAATAACAAAATTAATTAACACAAAATAAATATCCACAATGCCGTTTGCCCGTCAGTTTGCCATCTGTTGCTTTGCCTAGAAAACTAATAGAATAGAGTGTAAGAAAACAAACATTTTTTAGTTTAGATATTGTGGTTAATGGTGCATAATATTAAAAATTATTAATGCAAACAAAAGTTGATGAGTCAGAGAATACAATTTGCACAGACAAATATTATTTTGTACTAAAGAATTCTTGTATGTGCAAGTTCGCAACACTAATAATGGCCTGAGCTGCACAGTTTTGTTTTTGTAGACTATGTGAGAATTCAACAGTTCTACAATTTCCACTTCAGCATTGAGACTAAGATATCTTTTATCAGAATATATTTGACTAAAGACCATAGCTAGAATATACTGTATTTTACATTGTGGAGATTGCTCAAATTAATTCTATTGGATACAATTATCTGGCTAATTATTATGTTTTTTTATGTTAGGTATTACTTTTTCAGCATTTTTACTAAAGTTATCTGGCTAGTTTGAATTTAATTCAACACACTATCTGAAGCAATGGCCAGCAAGACTGAAGTTTGACTGTAACTATAATTGTTTGCACCATTAATATGAACATTACTGTTAGCTGGATGTCTTACAAGTGTACAATTTAAACTTACATGTTGACTTTAAAAGAGCAATTGCTCCACGTCACTGACTGTATAGGTTGTTGGATTTTGTTTTTATGCTCACCTAAATATCGACATTGATACTCTGCAAGGAACCATTACATTCATTTAAATATTAAATTCATATGAACCCAATCTTACTAAAATCAAAAACTGGGAACTACAATAACTCTGCCACCTTACGTTAACATGGGTAGATTTCAGTTTGATTGGCTGAGCTACTTTCTGACATCCAGCCAACAGCTGTCTCAAATGAACGTGAATAACAGCTTGTCGTTTTTTTGGAAGGACAATTTCAGAAACACGGACGTTAGGTACAGGCACGTGTATTTTTGTTTAACAACAATATATTTGTGTGGGCATCAAACACCAGAGGGAACGATGAGTAAACAGGAGCAGATCACCGGAGGAGCAGAAAGGTTACTCAGACAGAAATAGAGGCCCAAACTCAGCACATTCATCTAGCCAGTTGGAGGGACAATCAAAAAGTCAAGCAAATTTGTAAGGAAATGACGGAGTGGTGGCAAGAACACAAACAGATGCGTGGAACCTCAGCACTGCCTGCTGCTTCTGCAACATGGCAATTGGCAAGCCTAAAATGGAACTTTGCCCGATTTGAACTGATAGCAGAAGTTCGATATGCAAATTTACAAATTACATCCTGTCCCGCAGTGTGTATTCTGTAGTGATCTGCTACTTAAGATGGAGCTGTATTGTGGTTTGTGCGACAAAAGATTAGTCCTAGAGCTGGTACAGAATGAGTAGATGAGCAGGGAGGGCAAGGTAAAACAGTCCAAAATCCGAGGCCATAACAAGCAAGGGTCGAAAGCTGAGTGACTCAAAAAGAAAGCGTAGAGAGAAACCTAGAAGCCAAGGTCAGGAGGAAGCTGAAAGGTTTGTAACATAGGTAATACACAGTTCAAGGCACTGATGGAAAGTCCAAGAGGCAAGGTCAAAATTACAGCAGGGTTGAGATTTCCAAAATCAGAGCAAAGCAGAGAACTAGCGTAATAGAGAATTTGGAACATGAGAGGCACAGAGTACTTTATACAGAGGCCCAAAGACTGCTCAGGCTGACCTTAAATAGCTTGCTTCACTGGGACGCAGGGGAAAAGGTGATTGGCCACAGTTGAAACAAGCTTCCTGTCTGACTGTATTTCCATAGCAACCATCCTGACTGACAGGTGAAAACGTTTTGGTTGACTTCTGCAGGAGAATTAGCTTATTCCCCAGTGCTCCCAAGCTAATGGGAATGACACCTACAACTCTAGACATTGACAGTGGCCATGGAAATTCTAGACTTGTTGGAGCCAAACCATCCTTCTCCAGCACATTTCAGAATGCAAATGAAATTCAGTATATAAAATGGGTTCAGCCATGGCGCATAAAATTATAGTATAAAATTATACTAGCTGGTATTGAAGAAAAAGATGCCTGATGTCAATACAAAAACACTACTGATCTGCCTAAGGATTTCAGGCAAGGTCCTCTGAGTGAACTGAATGAGATAAGTTGTGATGAGTTGCGACCTGACTGAGGTGATAATGCATTACAGTGATCAGCAGGCCATGGAACCAGGAAGATCCTGCAGGGAACACAAGTATTGGATTTACTCACCTGACTATAGAAGTCAAAGAAAAGTCACGCTGCTGAGCTTTGCAAAACCCAGGCAATGTCCACCCATCCATCCATTTTCTATCCACTTCATCCATTTTAGAGTCACAGGGGAGCCAAAATCTATCCCAGCAAGCAATGGGTGCCAGTCCATTGCAGGGCAGACAAAGAAACAACCACACACACTCTCACACCAGGGCCAATTTTCCCAGAAACCAATTAACCCACCAGTTGAGTAAATAGAAGAACCTGACAGAAACCAACACAAACATGGGGAGAATATACAAACTCCAAGCAGATAGCACCCTAGGACCGGAATTGTATTCAGGGTCCCATTGCAGTGAGCAAGCAATGCTAACTACTGCACCACTCAGCCGTTACACCCAATGTTTCCTTCCATTAATACCTCATAAGTATCTTGTCCACATTCCTCAATCTGAAGGTTGGCCTCGAAATGGGCTGTATATGTACGTTAAACTTTGTGTAGAGCAATAGGTTGGGCGATAATTTAGCCCTTACGGGACACGTAGCATCTTGTCTCTTAAAATTTTACAAGGAAGACTCTAATGGCTTGAAGATCAGACTTTTCATCACAAAAAGGTTCCAGAGACACTTATTTTGGAACAGTAGTACTATGCCAGATATATGACTAGGGACATATTATTTATCAGCCTTTGCTGCAGTAAGCAATAAATGAAATAAGAATGGGCAAAATTGTAAGGTATGGTCATGGTCTCCACTATGAGTGGAGTGAAGATGAATCATCTTTATAAGTGAAGTATTCATCTTTATAAGAGCTAGCTTTTAAATCACCATAATTTTTTTAACAGGGAAACCCCCTTGCTCTCTGTTGAGTCTGTACACTGACTAAAGCTCTGTTCTCAGAGCTTAATATTTATATTTACCCTAAAAAATGAGGGATGATGAAATGAAAGAAACAAGGGCATTTTTTTTCCTCATTCTTCATGTGGAGATTCCTGGAGCAGAAGTGCATTAACTTTGAAGGAGGGTTTTCTCCCTCTTGTGGCTTTAAGTGGAACTACGACTTTTTTAACTTTGTCTCAGTGGTTAAATTCACTTAACTATTCCATCCCACAATAAATAACCCCCTCTGGAATCTAACTTCTCCTAATTTACACTTCCTCTAACAAGAAACAAAAATCAGCATTGTCTGTTTAAATGCTACCATCTATACCACTTTCTCAGTAAATCAGTTCAACATTGAACTTTGGTTTCTAGACTGACAACAACTAGAGACAAAGCAGGACATATTGCCCACACAGCTGCAAGAAGCACTTGAGTATACATCTCCAACATTATTACTGTGTTAGTGACATGCATCTAGTAACAGCAGATACATTACAGGCGAAGGAATGCTCTATTTGTTCTTAGAAGATGCTGACAAAGAAGTCTGCCCACAAAATTGCTCTTTTCATATTTTATTTTTCACCAATATTTTAATTCTAGCAAGGTTCATCCTTAAGCAACAGCCCATAATTACTAAACTGCACAAATGTAATTACACAAATGTTTTAAAAGGGTAAGCAAAAAGGGTAAGCAAATCACTTTTATTTCAAAATTAATTTTAATAAAGAAATATGGTGTCTTTTCTAAACAGGTGTGTGGTGAAATTATAACTAATTTTATCTATTTGTAAACTAGGTGCTCATATAGTTATACATGTAGCTGGAACATGCATGAAGTTCATGTGACTCACAAGGACAGCAGATAATGAAGAACCTTTGAGGTCTTTTAAAGAGATAGTTCCACCTCATTTCACCATTCAGCTTCAAGGACAATTTATTTAGTACATAAAATGGAAGATTATTTCTGGCATAAAACATGACTGCATGTCTGTATTTCTTTCCCAAATATTATTTAAGTCTATTTTTTAGATCCACTTTTCACGTTGAAGTAGACATGAATGAAAACACAAATATTCGCACACATCAAGTATTCCACACATATTTGAGGATGTATTAAAATATTAAAATGCTGACTCCTGCCTACCCAGACATGGTTTAGTTAATAAAAGATTACTGAAAAGCTGTGATGAAGAAATACAGTAAAGCCATCTCTCTTTCTCTGACCTACAATAAAACAAACAGGGCTGCAACATTGTTCCCCAGTTCAAACATGTAATGACAATACCATATTGAAAAGATACAACAATACGTAAAATAATCCAGTGTCATGATACCAAGAAAACCACATTTACAAAACATTATACTTTCAACCTAACATTACAATATGAATTACAATCAGAAAAGATGTCTAAAAACTAATATAGCTCTACAGGTTTTAAAAATATTTTGGCATATTTTGTATTAAAAGTGTGCTATCAGAATGATTATATTGTACACTAAAAATACACTGTATATTTCTATAATACTCTTATATAAAACTATCTTTACAATGCAGTACCAGCTGATGACTCAGTAAGGCTCTCATTCTACAGCTCTTGTGACAGGTTGCTGTTTAACAACAGGTATTGTTATATTTAATTTCTTCTCCCAGGTCTCTGAAATTATAGTGGCTTTGTGCTCACTTTTACATCACTGCCTAGGCTCTTGCTTAAAAAACCACGACAATGTGTCACTGTTTAGCAATGCAAAGCAACCCAACGTCTTTTACTGTGCAAAATAAGCCTTCCATTACTGTGGTTTTAATCCTGATTTATCTACTACATGGTTTTTATTTGGCTTTTTCAATATTGTCACAAAGACAGACTGAATCTTGGATTAAACAAGGACTGAAAAGTAGAACATTGAAAATGTCATTAACACAGATACATATATTCCCTATACATGTACACATTACTAACCTTCTTCTGCATCACAGAACACTGGAGTCTGATGCCCACAAACGTGTTTGCATTGCTTTTATTCCAAAAAAGAAGCTCTTCCAACGGCAGCAGCAAATATCTATTTTGGCACTCATGTCTGCATTGCAGTTCCCGTTTTACTCTCCAAAAGACTTGTTTTTGTTGCAAAAACTAATTTCCCCCTTAGACAGATTTTCCCAAATTAAGAAAGTAAAGATTAAAATGAACCCTTCAATTTGAAAGGAAAAAAAACAACTACTATTTCACAGAATACAGGTCAAAGTCACTCTACCAGTCTCTAAAGAATATTGTCGTTTCCATGGGGTTAAAGATGAGGTCAGAGTTTTTAGCTATATTCCCAGTTCATGAAATTAACAGGAATGTTGCACAGGTGTTCGCTATACCTATAAGGAACCTCCATTTTAAAAAACTTTGCAACTAATGCAACAATAAATCACAGGACCCTAAAACAGGATGCCAGGGTAATGTAACATTCAACCAAAAAGCATCTAAGTAGTGTCCCATATCTCCTCTTGTTCTTCACAGTAATTTGATCATCAGTTTGGAAACTACCAACAAATCAGGCATCATACTGCTGTCACTTAATAAAAAGCAGCAATTTATACCAAAGCAGACCTAAACATATTTTTTTAACTATAAAACCATCTCCTGTTTCTTTTATAAAGTATGCACACAGTAGTCAGTAAGAAAGGTAAACATCTTCTGGACATCTGAATTGTCACTTGACCCTTGATTAAATGTGTAAAAGGAAAGCATTTAAGAATTAAGCATTGAATTCTAAGAATTTATTCTCTTCAAAAATTAGTCTGACCATGGAGGTTTTGAACATCTTGCCTGATAACTGGGAACTTTATAGTTTCCATGAAATGGAGAAACAGAAAGCTTCTCCGGATACTTTGAAAACCTCAGACTACAAACCTTTTAATTCCCTGCAATGGAAAAAAATACTGGTTTGTTTGGTTTGATTTTTGCATCTTTTCAAAAGATTATGACCAGGTACTAATTAACAAACTAAAAAACAAAGTCAATCAGGGTTCTCAGCATTGAAGAAACTTCTACCACCAGCAACCACTGATATATTCAATACTAATAAATTATTAATAAAATATCAACTTAATATTGGAGAAATTAAAAATTAATTATTAATGGCTATCGAAGTCTAATACACAGTGACAGCATGTGTCACTCCATATGATACCGTTGGATTCCAAAAAAAGGCCAAGAAATACAGCATCTTTTCAACACAACAAGCAGTTTACATGCGATTGAGGACTGAAAAGAAGTGGGACTGGCGCCCTGCCACCAGCTTGAATTGATTCATTTTATTTCTCGTCTTTCTGGTCTTGTTTTTAAAACTAATATAAAACTAATGGATGACTACTTAAAAAAAAAGAAGAGTTAAACAACAGTTATTTTCCAGACATGGACTAAGCCATTTTCTGAGGTAACTGTTACATTCACTTTGTTCTTTCTTCAAAAATGTTTTAGAGTTGTGCCAGCTTGTAGCAATTGTTTCCTATCATTTGGTGTTTGCAGATTTTTCCTATTTGAGTTTTATTGGACTCTCTGATTCACTCTGGTTTAGTTTGTCTGAAACTAAACGTGAAACATTAGATTTATTAAAGCTGCAAAAAGATGCCTGACATTTTTAGACTGATAACATTTTATAATATTTAGTCTTCTCTTCAAATGAAGAATACAGTAAATCCTGGTTCATGGCATTGGAGTTTGACTTTCTTGATAGACTGAAAAGCTGAATCAGAAAAACAATAAAAAAGGAGCCATTATAAGGTATAAGTTTGTGAAATAATCACGCGTAGGGGACCAATATTCCAAAAACGTACATCCCAGCATGAATTAGTCAAGTGCAGAGGCCAACTGTATTTTTTAGGAAATTTAACTATTTAAGTTTTAAGCAGACTCAATGACTCTCCGTTAAAACCAGGGTTCAGAATGAGAACTTAGTAAATGGTAAACTACCTACTGCTTCCACGTACAGTATTGTGTTTTTTCCAGTTCCTTAAAGACGTTCAATTGTTTTTCAGGCTCTTCACCCATTTTACTGTAGGATAAAACAATAAGACATCTCCTATCCTTTAGGCCCTGCCTAAAGCTGACTCATGTACAGGCAACTGAAATGTCAAACCTTCCTTTTAGACAAAAACAGATCGACACTACCTACTCAATTGAAAAAGCAGCCAGCCGGGCAAGATGCAAGTTTTCATTCAAATGAATGCTCATTCAAGATTAACTGGAGGACGTCACCAGGTAGTGGAATAGAAATCTCTACAAAGAGTCTAATTTCTTTATATGTTCAGTTGGTAGTTCATTCCCCAGCAATTCGTGTTATTTTACTAAGGATCAAGTGGTGACAGGTTGAAAAAAGAAAGGTCTTCACACAGGAACCTGGAACAAGGCGAGGTGAATGGCTGGCGAATGGCACGGCTCTCCTCCAGAGTCCTAACCGATGACCACAGCTATACTCTTCCCACCTTGGCGTCCCCGATGGCTCCCCACACATCGAACACAAACTCATCAGGAAACGCAAAATCTCCCAGTGTCTCGTCGAGCGCTTCTGCGAATTCGTCCGGGTTCCTCTTGTCCTTTCCTAGCTCTACCATCGTGGCCGCTAAACAGAGGAACAACATCAGTTAGAAGGACAAGCAAAGTCTATTTCATTAACATATAGTGGGGTCTATCCCAGCTATGCTTTATTAACTAGGTAATTTCTACTTAATTCCAGTTGCTTAAAAGAGGGAGCAGCAAGTTTCTAAGAATTACCAAGGCACATCAAATTCAACCTTCTACCATTACAATCAAGAAACACACTGAAAATTACTTTACAGACATTTGATCTTTATAATATGGTAACCTGACTTTTTTTAGCTCAATGCCAAATGCTATTAAAACTATTCAAATTGGCAAACAGTCATTAATGCAGATAACTTTATTTAGAACAGAGAAACATAATTCTAGTCCTTGATGCCAAGAAACCAACCTTGACATCTTTTCCAAACTATTAGTTCAATTAAGTAATTAAAAATTTGCCTATCCCTCTTATGTATCTTATTATTTAACTTTTATTCCTTCGCCTGTATGTATGAACATCAATTAGTGCCTGGTCTATGTAACAAAAGGTATTTTATAATAATTATTTGCTTACAATTGAAGCCCTCAATGTTTATCGGTGTCTCATATAAGGAAGACATCCTAACCCACTAGTAGAGGCTGATTTGAGAACAATTGCAATTGCAAGTGCAATTTAATAGTAAGTCATCAATGGGTAATATTAATGAACTTGCACACCCATTTCCATCTTTCCATCCCTACATAAGCTGTAGACAACTTGTACAAAATATAATACAAGACTAACTGTAGATGGAGAAATAAGAGGATTTTGGATCACAAGAGACACTCAAAGGATCACATCTTGTGTACCATGAACTCAGATTTCCTTCACAAAAGACAGTGAAAAAACTCAACATCTGCAGTTAGGTAAAACATCTGATTAGGAACTCAATCTGACAACAGTCATTGTGACCCATAAGATTTTAAAGATATGCAATACTAACAGCAGCTTTTAGCAAACAGCTCATGGCATTTCATAACTACATTGAGAAGCAGAAGCACTCACCCAGCTCACAATCTCGAATTCCCATGTAGCTCTCCAAAAGGTCATCTACCTTCTCAATGGCTTTCTCTTCAAAAGCAGATGGCTGGAAAACACAAGAAGAGATATTCTCATCTCTGCAAGAGGCTCCTATTTGCACCAACATTCTGTAATCAACATCCATTTTTCCCCACCTTAAAATCTCTTTATGCACAAGGTTGTGGAAGCGCGGATCAAGCTACTCTTCTATGTGGCTGAAGCCAATAGCCTGGCTTCTTTCAAGAAACAGCTAGATGAGATTCTCGGATCAAATAACTAGCAAACCATGTGTCCGATGAACTCTCTGTCCAACAGACCTCATTAAATCTGGTAATATTATAATAAAGACCTTCATACTGCATACTGTGGGCAACTAATCTCTAGTTGTACTGTTTTCTGCACTTGCGTTGTCTTGGGTTTCAGAAAATACCTGCTATTGGTAAACAGTCATGTTTAGTCGCTCAAGAAAGATGGTCATCTCAGAACATCCTGAGCAGATCTTCAGGTTTTTAAAGCCTGTATTACAGTTATGCAGTTTAACAAAGAACTTCAGTTAATTTATAGAAACATCTGGAAAATCTTCTTGTCACTTTGTATTAAAAGACACAAAAACTCATAATCCAGGTTCTGAATGATCTCTCGCAAAGTTCCAAAGCATAAAAAACTGAAAGGACAATTTTCACAAATGGCAACTAGTTGACTGCAATGTCAAATTGGATACAATTATGTAGTTGGGAGAAATATAGTTTTCACCAGTGATATGATAAGAACAGACTGGTGAAAGGTAAAAAATGTCATCCTTTCTGTTTTTCTTGTTTTAGGTTTTAGGTTTTGTTGCAGGTGTACATGTGGTCCATTCGTTAGAAGAAAACAAATGGATTATGTTTAACAAGGTATTTTACCCACAAAAGCTGGTGCCTTGTGTCATGAAGCTTAAGTTTGGTCACAAATGAACTTTGCAATAGGATAAAAATAGAACATGCAAGTCATCTGTAATGGTACAGTACAAGCTGGGAAAAAAAGGACATCACAAGTACAAACCACGCAAATGTGTGTGGAGTTTGCACATTCTCTGCAGGTCTGTATAGGAT
Organism: Lepisosteus platostomus; assembly: GCF_059453375.1. NCBI lineage: Eukaryota > Metazoa > Chordata > Actinopteri > Semionotiformes > Lepisosteidae > Lepisosteus > Lepisosteus platostomus. The sequence goes on from NC_142623.1 coordinate 24,719,429, forward strand.
TCCTCCCACCACCCACAGATATGATGGCTAGGTTAATTGTAGAGCTGGACCAAGGTGTTTTCAGGATAGACAGAATACAAGTCACTACATAAAGAGGGGTTGGTGTCTGGAGCAAGCGAGTCATGCTTTAGATTTGTTAAGAAACAACTGGATGGAAGCACCTGAGTGGCTTAAAAACCGTAAAGACCCTTTTTCAGCCCTCCAGCCAATGATCCATACTGTATGTCACTAAAGCCGAAGTTAGATTATGTGCTGCTCCTTCAAATTCCATCAAGTGCATGGAAGAGTGTAACAATTTAAAGGACGAATGGCTCCAGCAGGCAAGCAAAGTAATTCTTGGAAGCTGATTCTAAAACAGGCAGTTCTAAACAGGGCATTTTATTCCAGGGTAGTGAGGTGTAAATTTCCACTTTTTCAGGGAAGGCAGACACAGCACTCAAGAGTGACCCCTGCCCTTCAACTCACCAGATCCTCCACAGTCGCAGGACCTTTGGAGCGCAGACGCAGCGTTCCCCGACCCGTTCCCAGCTGGGAGGCAGAACTTGATCTGCCACCTCCCGATCGCTGGCTGATCATGTCTGGAAAACAAAGTCCCACAAGCTCTTCAGTTTCTGTTCTGCACACTGCCTGACTGTAGGCCAAGCAGTTTCTAACATGTGTTGCATGCGTGATTTTTGAAGCCTTACAAGTGCACAGGTCACTTTCACAGCAAGCTACATCTCAAAGCTCTGGTCAAAGTTATGGCACTAGGGCTAGATTATGTAGTTCTGGACTCCAGACCAAAGTGTCACAGGTTCATCATCCAGAGTGGACATTTGAACCAAATAGCCAGGTATGCCCAGGTGACTCCAGGATCCCTAGCTTTTTTTGTTATTAAGTTAATAAACTTAATTAAGTTATTAAGTTATTTTAATTTGGAGCTGCTTGGATAAAGAGCCAAGCAACATATTAACATATTAATCAATTATGATGATGAAAATACTAAAATAACCTCAAAAATACAATTCACTTCATAATTATTAAAATGATTAAAATCAAAATTGAAAAACCTTTGGGTTATATTCGATTCTGGCTTAACATTTGACCCACATGTACAGCATACTGTCAAAACATATTTTTTTCACCTTAGAAATATCGCAAGACTACACCCTATGCTATCATTAACCGTGTCTGAAAAGCGGATCAACATATTTGTAGTCTCTTGAATTGACTACTGCAATGCTCTACTCTCTGGGGTATCTAAATCTACTCTGAACAAACAGCAGTATGTCCAAAATTCAGCAGCCAGAATCCTGACCAGGTCTAGTGCAAGTGTTCACATTACACCTATTCTGGAGTCCTTGCACTGGCTTCCGGTCAAATTCCACGTAGACTTTAAAATCCTTATGCTCACCTATAAGGCTTTACATGGCTTGGCACCTCAATACCTGTCTGAACTTTTATCGCCCTACTCCCCACCTCGCAACCTCCGCTCTTCAAATTCTGCCCTCCTTACTGTCCCCAAGCCCGTCTACATTGTATGGGCGACAGGGCCTTCTCCTGCTATGCCCCCAAGCTCTGGAACTCTTTGCCCAAGGAGAGTCACCTTCTCTTAACTCCTTCAAATCCAGACTCAAAACCTTCTTCTTCAGAAAAGCCTTTACTTAACTGGTTCCATTCTTCACCCCTCTGCTCTTCTTAGTACCGCCTTCCACGGTCTCCTCTATTGTTATTGTTGTATTGTTGTAATTGTGTCTTATCTTGTGAAATCTTCTTATTTATTGTTGTAGTCTTCTTATTTATTGTTATTGTAATCCTGTAAAGCGCTTTGAGAAGCCACCTTTAAAGGGGCTATATAAAATAAAGTTTATTATTATTATTATAAATGCACATGGACATGAGCCTACCAACATGATAAAATGAGGCTCAGGATAACGGTGTAAATTATACAATTTTAGAGCTCACATTAATAAAAATTATAAAGTATGGAAATTTACTGAAACATCTTTTGATGTTTGGTTTCAAAAGGAAAAAATAAATTAAATTACGTTTTACAACTTCATTTTAATCCAACTAATAAAGCATTTTGACACTTCTTGTGAGTTTTTAGCAGTCTCTGGGTTTACCGTAATGAAATAAGTAATTTTGGAAACATTTTACTACTGTAGGTAAATATTGTTGTTTATCTTTTATCCTTCCTTCTGTGAAAGTTCTCGCATTTCAATCTTTTAATTAAGCACGACTATATTTTTTTAATACCAAAAACTTCCACCAGATGGAGCCCTTGTTGCTCACTCAACAGTCTGGGCGATACGCGGCTTGATTTTTCTTTACTTTTGGGATGCATTTTCCTTTCTTTATACACTCCCAAATATGGATTTCCACTTCAGCGCCGTACCACAAGGAGAGATGTAAATGACCTCACCACTACTGCAGTGGTAAATGCCATCCCATAATAAACCAATTCCATAATTGCATGCATTGTCTTACTAAAAAAGTGAAAAATGTGCTACAGGGAGGCCCCCCTTTTGAGAACCAACTATCTTTGATACCCATCTCGGCCCCCACACTTACAAAAGGTTGGTACTGCATCTGCTCCTAGGTCATGTGCTATTTCACATGCTCCAGTTTCACTTGTGCCTTAACAGGAGCAATTCTTCTGACTGTTGAAACTTAGATTTTACTTCAAATAAACATATAATATTTATTAGAACCAGTAAGCTTCAGCATGTGATTATAAAGTGAAACTTCCACACACCTTATATTTCTATTGGTACAGTTACAGCTTTTCTACTTGTCCAGTTTTGCCACACAGCATATCTCACAATTAATGCAGCGATACCTATTACACCTAAAGTAATTACACAGAACTGTGGACTCATAAAGGTAAAAAAATAATGTTTCCATTATTTACAAATTAGTAGACTGAGTACATTTCTTGCAAAGAAAAGAGCAACATTAAACTCCTGTGGTCAGTTAGCATGGCCAAACACATAAATGACAGATGCACATAAAATCCTCTTCAATTTAGGTGTCACTAGCACTACTCTTGGAGAGCCCCAATCCAGTTGTTCATACATTCTATGTCACCCTAAATGGCATGTTATATAAAGATTAGGAAAACTAGGCAACTGATCCATTAAGAAAGTAATGTTTTAATTAATGGTCCACAAGGACAGGTCCACAAGAGCTGAATGACAGTTGGACATTTGTTCCAAATGATCTTTAATTTGTATCTTTTTTTATATGATCTTTAATTAACTTTAGTAGTGACGATTTCATGAACTTCATTAATAATAAAATGAACACCATAAGACTTCAAACACAATCAAATAAGCTGCAAAAAAGTCTGGTAAAGAAACAAAATGAGCACCTCTTTAGTGTTTTTCAATTAGTTAATGAACAATTAAATTAATTATTAAGACAAAGTCAACCACCTGTCCGCTAGATCCCATCCCCACTCAGTTAGTCAAAGATTCCCTCGAAGTACTTGCAGGACCTATAATTAGTATAATGAACACATCCCTTGCCATCAGGTGTTGTACCTGATCAATTTAAGGTAGCAGTTGTTAGACCGCTCCTTAAGAAGTCAAATTTGGATCCACAAGTTCTTAACTACAGGCCTGTCTCAAACATCCCATTTCTATCTAAAATTCTTGAGAGAATAGTTGTGGCCTAACTGCAATCGTATCTGGATTCAAATAATATAATTGAGAAATTTCAGTCTGGTTTCCGCCCATGCCACAGCACTGAAACTGCATTAATGAGTCGTAAATGATATTCTGTTAGCTACTGATGCAGGGAATGCAACAGTGCCTGTGCTTCTAGATCTTAGTCCTGCCTTTCACACGGTTGACCACTCTGTTTTGTTAAACAGGCTTGAGTTTGAGGTTGGCTTATGTAGAACCGTACTTAATTCATATTTAATTAATTGTTTTCATTATGTTAAAATATCTAATAATTGTACTGCTTCGTCAATGTCACCAATTCAATTTGGGGTACCACAGGGATCAGTGCTGGGATCAATATTGTTCTCTCTCTACATGCTGCCACTAGGTAGGATAATACGAAAACATAATATTAACTTTCATTCATATCCTGATGACACTCAAAAATAAATTTCATTTACACCCAATGACAACTCTTCTATTATCACTTTAGTTAATTGCATTAATGAAGTAAAGACTTGGATGTGTGAAAACTTTTTGTTACTCAACTCTGATAAAACTGAGGTAACTGAGGAAACAATACTGATAGGACCACTATAACTTCAGCACTTAACTTAGACACAAGGCTCTCATTTAACTCTCATGTTAAAACAGTATTGGAAACATGTTTCCTATAGTTAAGAAATATTGCAAAACTATGGCAGTTTCTCTCAACTCAAGACACAGAGAAACTGATACATGCTCTTGTATACAGCAGGTTAGACTACTGCAATGCCCTACTATCAGGGAGCACCCACAACTCTTTCAATACCTTACAGCAAATTCAGAATGCAACAGCTAGAATTGTTACTAAGAGCAGAAAGTATGACAAATAACCCCTATACTTAGCTCTCTTCATTGGCTTCCTGTCAGGTACAGGGCAGGTTTCTAAATCCTTCTACTTACAAGGCTCTCAGAGTTCAGGCACCTGTCTATCTAATAGAACTGTATACCATCCAAGTCACCTGCTTAGATCACAGAATGCAGGTCTTCTTCATATTCCACGCATTACTAAAAAAACAGTTGGCAGTAAAGCCTTTAGTTACAGGGCTCCTACCTTTTGGAACAGTCTCCCACCCCATATTCAGGATACTGAGTCAATCTCAGTATTCAAATCCAGACTGAAGACCTATTACTTCAGCCTAGCCTACTCACACTTTACAACCATGGCTGCTGGTGCTGCTGTACATGCCATTGTGTGTCTCTATGTTGGCCCATCAGGTAGATACATCTGTTCTGACCAAACTATCCTATTCTCCTCCCCACATGGGATAGGTACCATCTGATTTGGATGCTGCATCACTGCAATGGATCGAAGAGGGACATTGTGGATATAGCTATCGTTTAGGAGGATTTTGCTGGTCTACAAAGATCTGCATGGAGTACTGACATACAGAAGACATGATGGATGAATGGACTAATACCCTCATTCATTTATTTCCTTTTTTTAACTTATATAATGTTAGCATGCCCAAAGGGGTTGGGCAGCCAGTTGACCTTGGACCCCTAGAGGTTTTTTTTCTCCTTACTAAGTATGGTTATTTGCATTGTTAAGCGCCTTGGGGCAACCTTGTTGTGAAAGGCGCTATATAAATATAAATTGAATTTCATCTGGGTACTCCAGTTTCTTTGCATAGTCCCAAGAAACATTGGCAGGTTAACTCTCTTTTGGGAAAATCAGCCCTGGAGTGAGTGTGTTAGTGTTTGTGTCTGCATAGAACACCAGTTCATTGCAGGGCACACACAGAGTGTCTCCTGCCTTGTTCACGTTGCTTGCCAAAACGGGCTCTGGCTCCCCCGCAACCCTCTATTGCATTAGGACAAGAGAAAAAGTTTGTATCTTTAAATTACTTACCTGAACACAGCAATAATCACTTCCTTTCTGTAACTGGACTGAACTGAAAATAGGAATTTGCTCCTTTTCTCCAAGATGCACACACACGCAGATCTATCTCGGCACTCACCAAAAGCTTTCATTGGCTCCACCAACTTCAAGGTGAAATTCTGTCCTTTGGGCAGCTCCTTCAGCATCTTGGCCACCTCGTAGTGCCGGCAGCCAATCAGGCCTTGACCATTAATAGTTTCGATCATGTCACCCACATTGATCACCTGAATCCTGTCAATGATGCTGCCTTCTCTTATTCTCTGTAAAATAAATATTTTTGCACACATTTAAAATTTCTTAAACAAAAGAGTTTTTAAAAGGTATCTGAATAAGAGTATAGTCTGGAATACATCAAAAGGCAGGACATTTGCAATTTACGGTAATTTATTAACACTACGTAGCAGATTTATGACTGAATGATGGAAAGTACAACAACACCTTACTAGCTAATCTCCTTATTTCTCAAATATTTCATTGGGATAAAATACTTTAAGGTGCATCACTGGTGTCAATACACGCCAGACATAGCTCAGAAACAATCTAACACCACAAATATACACACAACCCTGCTCATGCACTGCAGTTCAACATAGTATACAGTCTGCTACTTTAGCTGTCCCAGCAGGCAAGATTACTACCAAGAGCTCTTACTACTTCCCTACAAATACGCTCTCCTTCTCTATACACATTATCTTGATGTGTGTTTGAGACGTCTCTACATACAGTACTTGTATGCAGACACTACAATGGGATATTTGTTAATTATTTTTGGCTCTAGAACATACAGATTTTATATAAAATCTTAGCAATCCAAGTATAAATTCAATCTAGGCTCCAAACGAAGTCCAGCTGAAGTGAAAATGAGCCCAGTGGACCAGGACAAGGAGACCTTTAATTACTCTTTAAGTTTAAGTCTATAGTACAAATCAGCTGAATATATACTAGCCATAACCCACATAAGAACACATATGAACAAGAGGCCTTTCAGCCCATTGAGACTATTTGGTAGTAGCGAATTGATTCAAGGATCCGAGGAAGTCAGTGTATTGACTTAAACAACACGGCTGGGTAGCTTGTCACAGACTTTTACAATCCTACGTTTGTGCAAAAAACAACTAGCACAGCAGATATCAGTTAAAGCAGATTTTCTATCAAGTGTAGAGTCACAAATAGTATTTCCAAGCACACAGTACAATTCACAGAATTAAAGTTACACATTTCAAATTCATGGAAAGGGACAAATAAGATTAAAGATGTTCAGCACCATGAACTGCCTTACTATTATGAAACTTCTAAGATGATTTATCTCATTCCTCATATCCCCAGCACTTGAATTATCCATCCATACATTTTCTAAGCACTTTAATCCAATTCATGGTCACAGGGGAGCCGAAGCCTATTCTGGCAAACAATGTGAGCAAGGCAGAATACACCTTGGACAGATCGCAAGTCCACTGCAGGGCACGCATAGACACAAACATAGACACTCACACACACGAACCCGGTCCAATGTTCTCAGAAGCTAATTAGCCTATCAATTTGTATTTGGACTGTGGGAGGAAACCTGGTGAAAACCCACCTGAACACAGAGAGAACATACACCACACAGATAGCACCCCAGGTCCGGAATCGAATCCAGGACCCCAGAACTCCAAGGCAGCATGCTAGTCACTGTACCATCATGCCACCCCACCTGCATTATAAAATCATAGGAATAAAGTACTCCCTCCCCCAACTCTTCTGGTTCATTCAGTAAATTGCATTTTTGCTACAGCATAACATTTTAGATCTGGTACTGCACCACACGCACACACGGGAAGAACAACAGGTTTTGCGAATACACTGCAAAGCCCTTTTAAAAACCGTGCCTGAAACATCTGAATACCCCCGTGCTAGGGAAATACTCAGCTTTTCTTAATGAAGACAGAGGGTCACTTTGGATCAGGCGTAGGCCCTACCACTGGGGACCTGCTGAGGAAACAGCTGAAACTGTGATGAAAGGCCTACCTTGATGAAGGCATACCCAGCTCCATTATCAGTAATTGTGAGGCCTAAGGCATCCTCGCTCTTGAACACTTCCACTTCCTTCCGCTGGCCTTGGATGTGGGCAAAGATGAAGTCCTCAAGCCCAATTTGCCCCCCGAGAAGCTTGTCCATGTCTACCTTGTGAGTGTTCAGGGTACAGAACATCACCTGGACAGAGAAAAGAGTAAGCACAGCTTGAGATACACAGCCTCCAGAGCCCTCCAGGTCAACTAATCCTTCTACATAATACACTTTAAAATGCAAATGGTCTTAAAAAGACTTTTAAAGCAGAGTTTATGACAGACAAATGTTGTGGCACACCAGACTGCTCCCCACACACAAGTCTCCAGCCCAAGCTCTTATTAATATCATAAACACTTTTTTCAATTTTTAATCTGAGTTTTCCACAAAGTGCACAGTCGCCTTATTCTGGCAGTAACTGATGACAATGAAACACCAAGCTGTTTTTTTTTTATATTATGTCAAACTTGAAAAATGTAACACACCATTTTCAGAGTGTGCAACATAACACTTTGGTTACTCCCAAAATATATAAAAACACTTGCTACTGAACTATATCATAAAGCTTTAAATAGTAACTCAGAACAGCACACTTTCTTGTTAGTACAAAGATTCTGTGCTATCCATTTGTGGTGTCCTAAAAATCTTCTTTCATGTTCTTCCTATACACAGCATAGCTAGGACGATACTGCTATACTATGATGGGTATAGCAGGGTATGGTCCTCCCTTGTACACTGAGATGATCGCTGGGTTACCGCAACCCTGTTTTCACAGATAACTGATACACTTCTTATTTCCAGCAAAGCATATAAAAAAGAGCAAGCGGTTGAAATCCTCTGAGCAGTAGCCCGAGATTAATTTCAATTAAGAAGTCCTCAAACCCTGCTGTCATCCAGGAGATTTCTTAATAATTAAAAATGGGCTATAAAACATGATGACATACAGTACAACTACAAATGGCATAGTATGTTAATTTGATTAAGGTGATTAGAAGTGTCAATGGTTAAAGTTATGGAATATAGCTCCAGTAGATGTTAGAACAATGTAGGTTTGGAAACAGCATGGTGAGGAAGTAAGAAGAGTGAGAAGCCATTTCTTGCTAGATGAGCAATGCCCTTCCATGGAATGCAACTCACATGGACACCACACTGAGAAGAGCCCCAAGCACCTAACCCATAAACCCCTAACCTGAACCCTAAAGAGTTCAATAGAACCTGGTGATCTGAAAATAAGTTAAAAAAGAGAATTTCTGCAGATACATTAGTTAACCATATAACAGACTTTTAGATTTAGATCTTTAAACTGTAAATCGCCAAATCTTGCACAATGTGGAGGTTTATATACAATATGCTACATATAATACAACTGCAATTAGGTACTCAAAGGAATTCTTCTAAATGCTGTTTGATAAAGGCCTTGGATCACTGAGCTTCTTCCAGCCACAATGAGGTTATGTGCCCCTTCTACAATTTTTGTTCCCTTCTCCCTCCCACCTCTCAGCAGAGTAGACAGCTCAATATAAATGATAACCTCCTAGGGTTTGGCCTTATACCTTTTTCTTCCAGGATAGGCAATGAATTTCACCAAGAATAAGTGACTTTCTAATGATGGATGGCTCCATTCCATATTTCATAAATTAAAGAGTTTAGGTCAATCCACACTGCTTATGGAGGAAAGCAACTTTTTTTACATCATTTTCTATTTCTGAAAATGTACTCAGAACAGACCAGAAATACTTACAGCTAGGCGCTCTTTTACCTTTCAAACTACTTTCAATTCACTAACTAGGGCTGAGAAAAACAAATGTTGCATCTAAAAGTTAAGGACATTTAGACTGACTCTTAATCGGTGGTTTTTAGATATTTGTCACCTTCGGTTGCACATAAAAACTTTGGATGACCCAGATTTGATAAATAAAGAAGAAGTCAGCAGAGAACAAGTCCCTACAGTAAGTTCCTTAATTAGCAATGATCAAGAGACAAAGCTCAACTACTTCCACACACTGCTTTGGAAAAGGATTCTTTAGTACCTCTTATGTACTGCAAGTATTGTCCAAAATGTGCTTACCCATGAACACACATTCTGAAAAGCTAGCTAGATTCCAATCAATTTCAAATGTCTGCCAGTATAAAAGCAACAGTACTGTTGAATGGACAGCCCAACCAATTCAAAATGAGGTATGAAAAAGACCCTATAACTCCACTTATACAGCACTTTTCAACCCTAAGAATCCCAAAGCATTTGGTCTACATCATCAACCACTTAGCACCCAGCAACCACCTGACTGACACACAGGACACACTCCATGCCCACAAGCTGAGAGTGAAATTTAACCAGGACATCATGGTTAACCTCCTACTCTGATAAACAGTGACTTTAGTGGAACTTTAATGACTAAATATTAAGGACCTCGGTTTAATCTCCTAAAGTTTGTCATATTCAAAGACAAACTGTCCCTTGTCACCATTCATCAGAAGTCTCCCATCTAAGTATTGACCAAGCTCAGCCTTGCTTAGTTTAAGAAAGAAAATTCCAGCCACATGGTGAAAATACTGCTGTTATTACAAAATAACTTCCAAAACATGTGTGCCATGGTCGGGAGATTTATATAGAGAATCTATTGAATTACACTGTATAAATCTGATTCAGAAGGGAATAAAGCACATTTTCACTGATTTCTACATGTATGTTGAGAGTTTTGGGCCTTCCTGTCCTATTCAATTAGTGTCCTTTATAGAGACTTTTATAAGCTTCTAACATCACTATTATTGTGAGATGTTCCACACACTACATCTTTCACAACAACACTATACACCAAAGGCTCTTTTGTTTAAAAAACAATGTTGACTACGAATAAAAGAATATTTACTCGTGCAAAGAACTAAAAACATGTATGTATCTTTGTTTCAATTAATTTAATATAATTTATGTGCTTTTAACTTATAAAATGTTACCCAAGATTCCAGTAGTACTATATGTTTGAATAATAAGAATTTTGCACTTGTAACCATAAGTACATCATTTATAAAACCATACCTCTTCTCAGTGCACATACTTTAAGCTCAAATGAGCTGAAAATGTAGCGACAACCACATAGAGAACTCACATGTGAAAAATTTACACTAAAAGACCTTCTAATGCACATTCCAGTGCCTCAGCTGTAAGCTGTATTTCACTCAATGTTCTTTCTCTATCAATCACAGCAGTACTAGAACTTGGAGGTTAGCACAATTTGAACAAAATGTTTGGTTATCACATTCAAATTATGTAAAACAGTTAATAAGAATTGATCATATACATTTGCTTTTTAAAAGCAGTGGTAACCTTACCAATGCTTGTAGATTAATTACATTTTCTTAACGCTTGCCATGACTTTACAGAAGAGGAAATAAGGTGTTTGCTGGTGGTCTTTTAAAACAAATCAAATGGAATAAAAAATAGAACAATAATTGTCTACAATTAGGATAAATCTTTATCTTGTAGAAACCAACCATACATTGTATAATTCCACATGTTTACTTATGAGAGTCTTGTTTTTGCAGGAGAATATACATACAAAATATTTGAATAGCCTGATGAAAAGGAATGAAGAGGTTATAACTGTCAGAAGTGGTAAAGGTTGTGACAGGAAGGCAGGGCTTGGCCACAGATGACAAGTTTCCAACATAAATATCTGCTGTTCAGTGGCCACAAACTAGTACTGCAATTTCACAGCCATTTAACATAATTATTGGAATTATATAGTCCAAGAAGGAAAAATAATATTTAAAAAAAATTGGAAGGTGTTAACCATTTGTACCATCCTGACTAAGCATTTTATGGTACTGTGCATTGAATTAAATTAGTCTTTGTAACTTGGAAGTGTCTTAAGTCATAAAGGAGATGCAAGATAGCATTTGATACTAGCTTGCTAACCTGTATTATACTACTCAGCATCTAACATTAAAACAATTGTTACAAAGGAGATAATACCATTTGGTGTATGAGAAACATCCCTGAGAACCAGCTACAGTATCATTAAGAAATGTGATATAAAATATTATATTTTCTGACTCTGCTCACCTCTGCTGCTGGGATCCCAAAGGCTTCCCCAATTTTGCTGTAGAGCTCCCGGACATTGCTGAAGCCTTCTATTCGCCCAGTTGGGCTGCCATGGGCCAGCTGAGTGTGGAAGACCAGCCTGGGACGCAGGCTTGGGGGTGGGGGTGGTAAGCCAGGCTGGAAGCTATGCATGCTCTCGGCACTGCCCTCCAGGCCTGGCACATTCATGCCCGCTCGGATCGGCTCAGCCTCTTCATTCTCCACCAGAGGCGAGGCCTTCTTCCTCCTCCCAAGACCAAGTGGCATGGTGCTACCTATCAAGTCCAATCGCTCTTCCCAGTCAAGGAAAAGTCCTACGGGGCTTAGACAGGCATGGGTCCAGCAGCACTGATGCCAGCTGGACACAGATCACTCCAAAGCTGCAGAATGGAGAAGGCAAGGAGACACACCACCTCGATCATTAACCACCAGCCAAACTGTATTCACAAATGCAGCCCACAGGATTTCACCAGCATCCCAAGCACTTGCCTGAGACTGAAACAGACACATCAACTAGAACAGAGCCATGGTGCATGGTAAACTACAAACAACTCTGGAAAGTGCTGGCAAACAGCAGTGAAGTTAGATTCTGGACAGACCTGAAACAGAGGAAGGAGAAAACAAAGAATTACCTAAAAAATTAGGAAATCAGCATCATCCCAAATATAATAATAGTTCACACTCTAGGAGAAGTAAAAGAACTTTTATTTCACTAAGTTTAAAATATCTGTCCATTCTGCACGACCACAAAATCCCAAACACATTTCTCATGCTCATTCTGGCTTCAACAGCATGTATTGGAACTTTAGTGCAATGCATCTACAGTTGTAAGAAAAACTTTGTGAACCCTTTGGAATTATCTGGAGTTTTGTATGAATGGCTCCTAAAATGTGATCTGATCTTCATCTAAGTCATAATAATAAATAAAGACAATTTTATTTAACAAACAATACACACAACATTTTACATTGTTATATCTTTATTGAACAAATGCTTTAAACAATTAAGGTCATTGATGGAAAAAGTATGTGAACCTCTAGGATAATTACATCTTGAAAAGAGGGCAAATTCCAATCAGGTATTCCAATTCAGGTTAGGGTTTGACCTGCCCTGCCGTATAAACGTTTGGTTACCCGCTCTTCATAACAGAATTCTGTTGAAGTGCAATGTGACCCGATCAAAAGAGATTTCAGAGGACCTCAGAAGAAGAGTTGTTGTAGTGTACAGTATAAGATTGGAAAGGGTTACAAAAGGATTACTAAAGACTTGGGCCTCCATCAGTCCACAGTCAGGCAGATAGTTTACAAATGGAAGAAATTCAGCACCATGGCTACTCTCCCTAGGAGTGGGAGTCCTACAAAGATCAGTGCAAGGGCACTGCATACTGTACCAACACCAAAACCTAATCCCAAATGTGAAGCATGGTGGAGGGAGCATAATGGTGTGGGGCTGCTTTGCTGCCTCAGGGCCTGAACGGCTTACAATCATTGAGGGACCAATGAATTCCAAGTTATATCGGGAAATTCTACAGATGAATGTCAGGCCATCTGTCTGTGACCTAAAACTCAAAAGAAGTTGGGTCATAAAACATGACAATGATCTAAAACAAAGAAGTAAATCAACAACAGAATGGCTCAAATAGAAGAAATTTCGTATTTTAGAATGGCCAAGTCAAGAGTCCTGACCTCAGTCCCATTGAAATGATATGGCGTGATCTGAAGCAGGTCGTTCAAACAAGACATCCCAAAAATTTACATTAACTGAAACAGTTTTGTATTGAGGAAAAGGCCAAAATACCTCCTAACCTCTCGACAGATCTGATCAGCAGCTACAGAAAGCATTTGGTTGAGGTTATTGCCAATAAAGGAGGTTCCACTAGTTACTAAATATAAGGGTTCACATACTTTTTCCCATCAATGACCTTGATTGTTTAACCATTTGTTCAATAAAGATATGGCAATGTATAATGTTGTGTGTGTGTTTTTGTTAAATGAGACTGTCTTTACTTATTATTATGACTTAGATGAAGATCAGAACACATTTTAGGAGCCATTCACGCAGAAATCCATATACTTTCTAAGGGTTCACAAACTTTTTCTCACAACTGTATGTACATGTTTAGTGTAAAAACATGGCATGACTTAATAAAACTAATGTCAAGATCTTGCTATATCCAGCTTCTTGTCCTGACCTGAGGCCAGGAGACATCTATTGCCATAAACCAGTTCTGGTTGCATTCCCTTTCCTGGGGTTAGTAGGCATTTTACTTTTTTAATATTGTACACATAGATACAGATAGATATCATGCAAATCTACAGACCAGTGTGGCAGCCACACGGTAGAAGCCTTGTTGGTCGTGCCCATAAACACTGATAAATTGTAGCAACTGGTTATGATCTGGAAAGGGTTTTAGGGTCACAGGGGAAGGGAGGAAGGAAGAAAATAGCTTTTTGTTATGTTGTTGTACTGCAAGCTCACCACTCCGAATAAAAGCTTTGATGACTACAGTGAAAAGTCTTACCATGATCACTACATCACTATGGCATTTAACGAAAATGTTTTGCTTGCCAAATATACAGGATTTAATTATATAGACTGTAAAGTCAAGCAAGGATTCTTAGACGAAACACCGTATATTCTGTAGCAGAGGGTAGCTCCTTTGAGGTTTTGAGATACAGCTGACATTTTTTTACTTTTTTGTTTCACAGTAACAACTGCATATTTTATCACAAGGAAAAAGTGTCATTCTTTAGACACAATATACAGTCCAAACCTACTTGTAGAGGTGCAAAAATGGTTACATATTGCTGAACCAGAAAAATTGTTAATATGTTCTTTTATCTAAAAAAGGTTTTAAATTGTCACTTTGAAATTAACTTTATTAATAAGCTAACAAAAATAACTGTATGATTGGCATGCATTTTGGTAAGGTAAGCAGATTTTGAATTATGAATTCAATTATTGAATTAGATTATTGAATCCCGGTAAACATTTAGACATCATAAATGTTATCAAATTAAAAAACAGGCCTCAGATAAAATCATACAGCCCAACTGCTGTTGTATCAGCCTTTCAAAATTATCAAACAACATTAATTAGAAATGAAAAAGATTTAGAGCACATGTAAACCAACTTCTGGACAAACAGCTACAGTATCTGCTCATGCAGAATAATTCAATTGTAGCAGTCCTAAACACAATAACAGGCGTGTCAGGTTTTCTTGGATATGGATGGTGGCCTGTGTTAGCATAAACATAAATCTGCCAAAACCTTCTGAAAAGGCCACTGCAGACTTTCTACCTTACTTCTTATCAAGTACACACAAGTTCTGAATTTATACCAGCACATCTTAGACTAAATGGTCTTCTCTTGTCTGTAACAATTTTGGACACAGTGCCAGTCAGGAGTATTCTTTATAGATCTGTATAACTAGCATCCACATTTAAACCACCTTACTGTCAAGGACACAGAACCTCAATGTTCCCAGATAATTTGCCAGCAGATAGTGGTGATTTTCAAGGGCTTTGAAGTTCTCCTCTCTCTTAAAATGTGAGAGCAATGAGAAACAGCTTGTGCGGTTCATGTCACAGCTGTTTCACAGGTGCAACACCAAATGTTCAGTCACCTAAAAGTTTTTTTTAGCTAAAACGTGTCAAAGAACAACACCCCTACCCCCTCGTCCTTCAACTGAAAGGCATACGTTCCTTTATGATTTTGGCATCTGATTTATGCTAAATTGTTTTCGCGTAGAGAAAAGAAACAGAGGGGGAAGAATGACAGTTATATGTCACTGCGTGTGATTAAATGGATTTGAAAAATAATAAAACATTATGTTACGTTAAACTGGAGTAGACGCGTAGCTAGACATGTCGAATTGTTGTCCACAGATCTCCTGCTGATCTGAATTTCCGACCGTCTTTGCTCAAGGCGACTGGACACTAATGTGACACACAGATACATAGTATCCGGACTTGATACGTGACACATGCTCGGATACTTAAGTCCCAGACCGTTTTGAGTCCATATTAGTCATTTCCGTCGAGAACCATGTTTCAGAATTCTTTCTCGTAAAGTGCATTTTTCGCACGTCAACCCTGTGTCAAGGTTTGGATACCACACAAATTATAACTGACGTATCCCTATGCCCTATATCTACGGTAATCTTAATAATATTATGCAAATTACGATGCACTGGATCATAGAATGATCCTAATTAAGTAGCAGTGAACGCTCTCATATAATTATGGTCAAATTTGAAGAGACAAGAGAACTTACCTTACTGTTCCTCTTAAAGATCTTCAGTTTAAAAACCAGGCATTGACTTTGAATGACGGACTCGCGAAGACCACTTTAAGACAATATTTAAGCTGAAAAACATTTAAATTTTACAGTTTAAAAATTAACGTCCACAGCTGACGGAAAAACAGTTGGCTTTTTAATTTTAATTATTACTTAAGTACAACTTTAAACATACTACTGTATCACAACAGTGAATTATTATCATTATTTTTAAAATAACAGCTGTTAATTAAGACACACCCCTGTCTCACCCAGTTTACAAAGCACAGCAAACCCTGAGCAGTACGAACCGATCCCCGCTGAAATCCGACGCGCCCTACCGGTTAGAAGACCTTTCCGAGACCCAGAAAGATGCACACAAAGCAGGACAGTAGAGCCTCCGAACCTGTCAAGCTAACATCTGGGTCATCCTTACCGCGTCAAATGGCAGCCGGAGCCAAATGCTCAATCGCACAGGGAAAGGCTGATAAGGCAAAGCAGCAGGACTCATGCGGCAGGAGGGACGTACTTTCCCACGGCCAACCAGGACCATCTGAGAGCTTCCAGAGACCAATAGCACCGGGAAACTGGGGGGATTCATGCGGCCGTCGCTCCCAGCCAACCAGAACCTTCCCAAACTGCTCTCTCCGCTAATCAGAAAAATGCTGTGAAGCGGGTTAAAGGGTAACCAATGGTGCAGGCGTCGCTCGGGAGGATGAATCTGGTCTTTTTTTTTTTTCTGTTCTGCAAGTAAAAGTTTGACACCGGATCTCTGCATCGTTGAGTCTGATCAGTCCTTGGGGTACAGAACTGGTTTAAACCGGGACTCGGAAATGAGGGAGGCATTAGGGAGCAGTTCTGTGCTCCTGTAGATAAGAAAGCGAGACTAGTTTGGGGGATTTATTTTCAGGGCTCTCCTTTACAGTACGTGCGTTTGTACGACATTGATCTGAAAATATTTCGCTAAACTTGATCAAAGACAAAAACCGGCGGTGATACTACAGAAAGAGATTTACACGGCAAATTGATGTTTAATAAGAAAATAAATTAATTTACACGAATAAAAAATAAAAAAAAGTGTTTGTTAGTCCTGTGGGGTGTTTGGAGCAAAATAAGAATATAATGATTAAAATTGTTGCTGTTTCGTAACTACAAAGGACTGCGATAAAGCAATTAAAAAAATACTTCACTCATCAATTTATGCATAGTACCAGGAATTTTTTTTAAATCATCCTAAATACTATTAAAGCGACTGATGAATTTAAATAAAAAATGCATAAGTATAGTTTTTCTTACTAACTAGTTTGTTCAGGTTTTCCTTCTTTAGCCAGAAATTTAATTCCTAATGTTAGTTTCTTCACTTCCATTGGTCACGTTTAATCCGGTATGAACAAATGTGTCATTCGCTGACCTTACTGTCATAAGAGACATTGCCTCCATTCCGTCATAGTGAGTCACATACTATCTCTTAATGAGCTGTGCGTATACATGCTGCTGTCCTTCAGGGTTCTGTGTCTCAAATAGACATAGGTTCCTTTAAAGACTAGTATCCTGCAAGATTTTTCAATATTCCTAAGAGTCCTGAAAGAATGTAGGGATGATCTAAAAATCTTTATTATTCTACAGACTGTTTGCATTAAATCATATGAAAGGATACAAAGAGGTGCTTTCTGTTCAGTCTAAAATACACATACCCTAAGCTTCAGCAGCATGTTGCCCTCTCCATCCTTGTTAAATTGCTAATTATAAGGTAATAACAGTATAGAGCATATGGTTCACTGTCAATACTTTACCTTTAAAGAGTTGTTAATACTTACATTTGTTCACAGCTGTAGGAATTATGTACCTTTGACTTACCTATGTGGTAAAAAGAGCCCCGCCAATCTCCAACTCTCCCCTAATGCCCAGGCACACAAGTTTAAGTGTACGAACAAAGGGGTTTATTCAGTTCTTACAATTTTGAGTAGAACAGTGGTTCTTTGAAATGCAGTATTCCCCAAATTACTACACACAATCAGAAGTATAGCAAGACTATAGCAGAAAAACAAGCTTCTGCATACTTGCAAAAAGGAAAAAGTAACAAATCCCCCTTACTATTTAATAATAACAATCCAGAAGACCATAAGATCACTTACTGTATGCACATTAAACTTCTCTGTGACTGATTCTGCTATTTTTGCAACACTTTACTAAAGTGGTCTCTATCCATTTGCACCATCATAAATGTTGAGAGTCACTGCTGCCCTGTGCCTCCAGAAACACAGAAGACTGTGGTATTCTGTGCATGCCTATTTCCTGATGAGCCCAGGCAAAGGCCACATACAATTAACACAATGTCAGTGACACATGAACTTGGGGTCAGTACCGTTACACAGTGGTACAGTGGTTAGCATTACTGCCTTTTTTAGCACTGGGGCCCTGGATTCGGTTCCTGGGTTTCTATCTGCATGGGGTTTGTATGTTCTCCCTGTGCTTGTGTGGTTTCCTCTGGGTGCTCCAGTTTTCCCCCACAGTCCTAAGACATACTGATAGGTTTATTGGTTTCCCTGGTGTGCGTGTTGTGTGCTGCGATAGACTGGCATCCTGTCCATGATGTACCCCATCTTTCTTTCCGGTTCTGGCATCCCCCCGACCTTGTACTGGCTAAACAAGTTAAAAAAGGGATGGATTGATGACTAAACTGGAACCATCAGAATGTCTCAAGGGGTATAAAACTGTTTTAAGGTAGCACAAATTTTAAACTTGCTTTATCCCCCAAAAACTTTTATTGGGTGCAGTGGCTCGAAGACAGGGTCAAAAGTTAGAAAGGAGTGCTGCACTCACTAACTCATCAGCAACAAACACTTGTTATTATTTTGTTCCCTTTATTGGTTTCATATGGTAATCTAGAATGAAGTAAAGTTAAGGAAGTAAAGGAGTCTCTGCAGCTGATCGATTTGGGGAGTGTGGGTCTTCAGACCGATTGCCTTAGTGAAATGCAAAAATAAAACATGCCACGGTATTGAAATCAGTATTATTTTAATTTAGTACATTAGAAGGAAAGAGCATGAAGCTATTGTGCACTTTTAGAGTCGACCTTTAATATGAATGCAGCAAGCTGACATTTCACAATGAAATTCTCTTATGTATTACATGCTGAATCAGATTTACCTCTGCAGACACCACTAAAAGCCAACAATGATAAGTGCCAGGCTGCTACCGAGGCCTGCGTGGACAAAGAGACAGTTCCAGGAATGTGTCACTGCTCTAACTGTGATTCATTGCATCATGCTAGAGGCAGGATCCCTCCATGTAACCCAGCCTTTCCTCAGCAGGAGGAAATGGGTTGTTGTGGTCTCAAGGCCTTTTGCAGGTGGAGATATTACTCTGCCGACATTTCCTCTCAATTGAAGTCTCGGTCTACCAGTGTTGCAATACTTTTGGAAACAAATGTACACTCTGATCTTTTGGGTTGCGTTTTAAAATTTGGATTTGAATTTCACCCAGCAGTACCTGATGTACTATAGGGGATACCATAAAAAAATCGTCAGTCTTCATTAGAAAGCAGGCATGAAGTTTGTATGTTGTCCCCATATTCACATGGGTTTTCAATAGGTGCTCCAGTTTCCTCCCACAGTCCAAACACTTGCTGGTTGGTTAAATGGCCCTAGTGTGAGTGTGTCTGTTTTTGCCGTGTGATGGATTAGAGTTGTGTCCGTGCCGTGTGATGGATTAGCATCTCGTCCAGGTTGTATCCTGCCTTGCATCCATTGTTTGTCAGGATAGGCTGTGGCTTCCCCTATGGCCCTTTACTGGATAAGAGGAATAGAAAATGAATGGATGGATAGTGACTGAATGTCCCAAGTTTTTTTTTCTGTTTTTCATCACTCTTTGTGATTAATAACAGCAGTTTTAATTTCTCACAGAACTTATTTTTTCTAATTAATATCAAAGCATGTCAGTCAATGGAATGTACTCTTTCAATTCAATTCAAGATGCTTTATTGGCATGACTGATGAGTACAATCAGTGTTGCCAAAGCAAATAAAAAAATTAACATGAAACAAAACAAAAAATAAAAATATAATAAAATCTACAGATTTTACTTATCATAAAATATTTACATATACTTTAAACATATGGAGCATTATTGGGAGACAGACTCACTGTTCCTCAGGCTGTGACAGGAGATCACATACTGGGCTGCCAGTTCATCTTAGTTCCCCTCCTCCCTCTCCCACTAGGATTGGGACCCATTGTGATTCTGGCAGGTGTGGGAACTCTGGGATTAGATTTCCGAATTTAGGGAAGAATGTTTCTTTAATCCCAGAATATGTGTCACAGTACAGTAGGAAGCACCTTTGTCTCAATTTCTCCCAGCTGGCAGTAGGAGCACAGCCTGTCTTCTCTGGGCAGCCAGGTCTGTTTGTGTCACCCAGTTTCCATGGCCAGGCTGTGGTCACTGAGCCTGTACTTCCTCATAGTCTGTTTCTTTTTCCTGTTTCTTATCTTGGTCAAATATTTGGCTAGTGTGTTTTGTCTGTTTAGGGTTCTGTAGCATTCCAGTTTATGTTGTGTTTGTGTGTCCCCCATTGTGTGAGATATTGCTGTTTGATCTGTACTGTGATGTGGTTGATTCTGAGTTGTGGTGCTCTAGCAGTGCTGTCCTGAGGCTGGCTGGTGTCGGTGTGGCTCGTGCCAGTGAGCCTCAGGACCAGCTGGCTCAGGGGGCTCTGTTTTGGACTCATTTCTTGGCTCAGCAGGGCTTTGCGGTGGTAGGAATTTTGGTCACTGTTTTTTAGGTGTAGCCAATACTTTAATAATCTTTTCTGTATATTTATCAATATTGGGTACTGGCCTAATTCAGCCATGTACCCATTGTTACATGTTTTTTTTCTGCACATGAAGGATGTTTCTACAGATCTCCATGAGCAGAGTTTCTATGGGGTGTTTGTCCCATTGAGTGTCCTGGTCTGTGAGGGGACCCCACAGTTCACTGTCGTATAGGGCAATGGGTTGGACTACACTTTCAAATATTTGGAGCCAAAAATTTGTTGGTGGATTGATGTTGAAGAGCCTCCTTCTTATTGCGTAGAAAGCCCTGGTTGCCTTCTCCCTCAGTGCCTTCACTGCCAGCTCAAAACTCCCAGATGAGTTGGTGGTGAGACCGAGATATGTGTAGCTGGATGTGTGCTCCAATGAGTTGTTGTTGAGTGTGAATTTGTACCTGTTTCCCTAAGGTCTGGCTTTCTTCTAGAAAACCATGACTCTGGTCTTGTCCAGATTGACTGTCAGCACCCAGGTCTGACTGTAGTGCTCCAGCACTGCCAGGTTCTCCTGCAGCTCCTGTTCTGTGGGCAACAGCAGGACAAGGTCATCTGCATAGAGCAGGAACTTGATTTCTGTGTTGTGTAGTGTGAGACCAGGGGCTGTAGACTTTTCCAACATTCCTGCTAATTTCTTGATATACTGTAGATATTGAACAGTATTGGGCTCAGGCTGCAGCCCTGTCTCACCCCACGGTCTTGGGTGAGGAATTTGGTCTTTTTGTTTCCAATTTATACTGCACATTTGTTATCAGAATACATTGATTTAATTACTTATGTCGTAAACTTTGCCCCCTATGCCACTTTGGAGTAGTTTATAAAACAATCTTTCATGCCAAATCAAGTCAAATGCTTTTTTGAAATCGACAAAGCAGACAAAAAAATTTCCTTTGTCTTTTTGGTGGACATGTTTGTCTATCAGTGTGTGTAGGGTGTGCTGTAAATATGATCAGATGTGCGGTGATCTGGTAAGAAGCCAATCTGACTCTTGCTCAGGACAATGTGTTTGGTAAGGAAGGCCAGTATTCATGTATTCAGGATACTGCAGAATGCTTTCCCCAGGTTACTGTTCACACAGATGCCCCGGTAGTTGTTGGGATCGAGTCTGTCTCCACTCTTATAGATGGGCATGATCAGTCCTTGATTCCAGGCCTTGGGGAAACACCCAGCTGTCATGAAGAGATTGAAAAGTTTGAGCAGGGCTTGTTGCAACTTCGAACTGCTGTGTCTCAGCATCTCGTTGTTGACTCCATCTTAGCCACAGGCTTTGTGTGGGCTGAGGGCCTGGAGTTTGTCCAATAGCTTCTCCTCAGTGATCAGGGAGTCTAAGAGGTTTTGGTTGTTTTTTATAGACAATTCCAAAATTTCAAGTTTTTCATAAATGGTGTTTTGGTCTAAATGATTTGTATTTAGGAGCTTTTGATAGAGATTTTTTAAATTATGTTTGCCAGATTGTTCCATTTTGGATGGCCAATTCTTCTGGTTTTGATTTATTTAGATTGTTCCACTTCTCCCAGAAACAGTTCTGATTTAGTGACTCCTCAGTTTCTGCAAGTTGTTTGTTTATGTACTGTATGTGTTTCTTTTCTTTTTCAGCGTGTTTGTA
Source organism: Lepisosteus platostomus (assembly GCF_059453375.1). Classification (NCBI taxonomy): domain Eukaryota; kingdom Metazoa; phylum Chordata; class Actinopteri; order Semionotiformes; family Lepisosteidae; genus Lepisosteus; species Lepisosteus platostomus. The sequence continues at coordinate 24,741,815 of NC_142623.1, forward strand.
AAGTTTTACCGTTTCACAGTAGCTGAGGCACAGATCTGTGTTGTTTGGTTGTCTGTGTTTTTGATTTGAGAGTTTTCGTAGTGCATATTTAATGTTTTTACGCTCCTTATCAAACCACTTTTCTTTTGCTTTTGTTTTTTGGTCGTTTTTTTATTTTACTTGTTTTTAGCTTAGATTTTGGTGCTAGTTTGTTATATAGGTTATTTAGATTTTGTATGGCTAAGTTTATGCCTAATTTGTTGGTTTGATATGGAGTGTTTAGGAATGTGTCCAACAGAGTTTGAATTTCTTAATTGCTCAGTGCAGTTTGTTATCTGTCTAGGCTGTCTGTGTCCCATCTGTATGCCTGGTTGAGGTCGTACAGCTTTCTGGGCTGTGTTAGTGTGTCTCTGTGCTGGTGTGCTCTCTTCATGTAGAGTGTGATCTGGCTGTCTGGTGGTTGGAGAGAGGAGTTTGTGGCCTGACAGTGAAGGCACAGATACACAAAGGGTCCAGGTTAGTGATGGCGTAGTCCACCACACTGCTACCCAGATCTGTGCTGTAGGTAAACCTGCCTAGAGAGTCCCCTCTAGTCCTGCCATTGACGATGTACAGGCCCAGCCCTTGACAGAGCTGAAGCCGATCGCGCCAGGTGTTGTTGAATGTGGTGTCATGGCTGCACCTGTGTGAGGTGACCAGTGTGTGGTACAGAGGGAATTGTCCGAATATATGAGTGTTTCCCTGTGTGCTGGTAAAGTCTGCCAGCGTGGATGTTCGTGCATTGAGGTCACCACAGAGCAGCACGTTTCCCTAGCCCTGGAAATGACTGATCTCTGTGTGGAGACTGGGGAGGATTCACTCACTGTAGTAAGGGGATTCTGAGGGTGGGATGTAGAAAGCACACAGAAAACCTCATTTTCTGTACAGCTGATATTTCCTCTGATTTTAAGCCAAACTCATGACTCTTCTCTCTTTACTAATTGTATGGAGTGACTGAGCTCCGCTCACAATGGTCACCCCAGAGTCTCTGCCCCGAGTGATTTGGGTTTTTTTGACAGAGGGCACCATGATCTTCTTGTAGCCTGGGGGACAGTGGGTCTCCATGTCTCCCCGACACCATGTCTCCGGTAGGGGCGTCTTTCTTTCACACTTTCTTTTGTGCTTGTGTTTTTTCATATAATATAATGTATTACTTTAATAGTAATTTAATTGGAAAACAAATAAATATAAAAATATATGTATAATTCAATATGATGTTGAAAATATAACAAACATGACAGAAGCTGTGATCTCCATTTGGGAAAAGCAATACCTATTTAATTTAGTTCAGGTTGGTAGCTGGGTCAGCATGCGTAGGCTGCAAAGGAACACGTAATAGGTTTATTCCATGCTGAAAATAATTGCTTACACTTATATACACTTTTCTGGACACTCCATTCAAAGCACCAGGGTTACACCCCTACTCTTTTCAAGAAACACCCTGGGATTTTTAATGACCACAGAGAGTCAGGACCTCGGTTTTACACCTCATCCAAAGGATGGCGCCTGTTTACAGTATAGTGTCCCCATCACTATACTGGGGCATTAGGACCCACATAGACTGCAGGGTCTGTGCCCCCTGCTGGCCCCACTAACGCCTCTTCCAGCAGCAACCTTAGTTTTTCCCAGGAGGTCTCTCATCCAGGTACTGACCAGGCTCACACCTGCTTAGCTTCAGTGGGTTGCCAGTTGTGAGTTGCAGGGTGATATGGCTGCTTGCAGAATCTAGCAGAACATCTGTAAGACCATCTTGACAATGGCATTCATAGGTGACAACCATGATTGCCCAACCTTTGCCATCTGGCTACAACTGCACAAAAAGAGTTAGCATTTCAGCAGTCCAATCAGAGGTTGATCAGGTATTTGTGTCAACACTGGCAGAATTAGATCAATACCCTGAAAGATCACAGCCAATATGGAATTTGTAATGTTTTCATTTTGGCAGTATCTTTTATATTGAAACCATAAATAGTTTTCTCCAGATTTTCTATGATTTTGTTTGATACCTATGATTAAAATATTTGATTAAAGCCATTAGACCTTACTGCTATGTTTCTTTTGTGAAACTTGTGTATCACTTTTTGTACTTATTATATATATACACAAGCAGTCCTTGAGCCTTGGTCTAGTGCTTCTCATTTACGATTTAGTTACTCCAGTTTTATGTCTCTATGTGCAAATTTCTCCAGCAGAGAATAAGTTCTGTCATTAATTAATTTGATATAAAGTAGACCTGGGAGATTATTATTCCTGTGTATGAAGTTCCCAGTTAACTACAGAATACCATGATACATTGCATCAGTGTGTTTGCATTGATGCTTATCAAAAAGAAGAAATAGAATAGGGTACCAAATGTTGGTGTTCAGGTTGGTGGACCAGTGTTTCCTAGCCAGCACCTCTTATCGTCTTCCTCCAGTCAAATATATACAGTACAGTACATCAAGCAAGGCTAAATGTCTTGTCAGTAACTGGATTTTGCCATTGGGCACTATGTAAACTATTGGAAAATACCTGTTATTGTCTGCAGCATGAAATCTGATTTTGTCCTCTGTTTGGGAACTTAAGAAACTGTCAGAATCATTAGTTTGCCCACAGAGATGACTGTAGAGTTTCTCTTCACATTTTTTGAAACAGTGAATGAAGAGCTTATATTTGGTGGCATCATCTGAAGAGATCAGGAGAAGACGACGCTGACCAGCAGAAAAAGTTGTTTGCATTAGTAGGAGCAATGAAATTCTTATACGTTTCTCTTTTAAGTATAACATTGACATTTCTTTTTATTATGAGTAAATAAAAATTTAACAAAACATAAAATAACAGGGGTGGCAAGGCAGTGTAGTGTTTAGCATTGCTGCCCCGCAGCACTGGGGCAGTGGGTTCAATTGCTGGGGTGGTATCTGCATGGAGATTTTACTTTCTTCTTATGTTCACATGGGTTTCCTCCAAGTATTCTGGTTTCTTCAGACATCCAAAGACATACAGTACTGGTATGTTAATTGTCTTCTGGGAAAATTGGCCCCAGGTGTGAATGTGTGCAGGTTTTGTGGGTTTGTGTCTGTGTGTGCCCTGTGATTGACTGGTGTCCTCCCCAGGGTGGATATGGTCCGTCTCTTGCCAGGATCCGTTACAGCATCTCCCATGACCCTGTACTGGTTAGAGCAGTTGGAAAATGGATGGATAAAATAACAGACATTTTCTAAAAGATTTATCATGGAAACTCTCTCTTCTTTGAACACTATTAGTACGACGAAACTATAAGTCTAACTTTATAATTTTTCATATTATGTATTAACAGTTTGAAGTTATGTTTTTTTAAAATGGCACACATAACTGCATATAACTATACATAACTATGGAGTGCAGCATATATAGTTTCTTAATTTTCTTCCCTTTCAATCCACTCCATTTGCATTTCTTCTCTAATGACCTAGTTCTAAGAGCATGTAGGTACATCAACATGAAATCTGATTTACAGTGTAGGCTCCAAAGTAAAAAAATTGTTTTCTACTTTTCAGCATGGATTTAACCTCTACTTGTACCTGATTATTGTACTAAGCATGATTAACTAATTATCGTTATTTATTCAAGCTTACCTTTGAACAAAACATTACTGTATTGTTAAAATTCAAATGTTGAGTGGTATAAATTGAATATTTATATACAGTATTTATATAGGGTGAGAGATTATCTTAAGGTGTAGACTGGACAAGCAGCCCTGGAGACATTGTAGTTCTGATGTTTGTGGGTATCATTATTCAATAGGGGTGAAATGGAAGAGAATGAGCAGCACATCAGGTAAGAGGAGGGAAGAGTAGAAGTAAATACAAGAAGGTGATTGGGGAGGAAAAAGGATGTGTAGAATTGCTACAGCAGTGGTGATGGTAGTATAACTAAAGTACAGCAATCAAATTAGTGGGAAAATCCTGCGTAAATAGAGCATACAATAAACGTTAGTTTGGTTGAATCTTGACTGAGTACAGCTCCATGTGAGTGGGAAAATCACTTTTCTCCCTGCAGTCTATTTGATAGGATGGCATTTCATTTTTACTCGCTATCTATTTTGTGCTTTTTAGAAGAATGGAAATAACTGTACAAATGTGCTTCCTGAAAATAATTTCCACAGAATGAAAGAGCAGGAAATAGGCAGTAATACTGTCACGCCCCACACTCTCCCTCGCAAACGACGTTACATTCCCGGAACCTCTGCTTCCCAATCTCATCCCTGATTGAACCCAGCACATTCTCACATGCATCAGATTCCTCAAGTGCGTGTTTCCTAACCTTTTGACTGATCTCCCATTACGAATCTTCTGCTTCCGCCTCTTGACCTCGCCTTCTGGATTTTGCCTTTGCATTGTTTTGAATATCTCTCGTTACCGGACCCTTTGCCTCCCTTATCGACCCTGCCTTTGGATTTTGTCTTTTGGATTGTCCCTTTGCTACTCTGTGTCCTGTGGGATTCCGGTCACGCATAAGGATCCTCCTATTCCACGTATTGGTTCCTTGACAAATACCTTTTTCTGTTGAAATAATCATTACCAGATGCAGAGGAAACAGTAATGAAAATTACCAACTGTAATTGTTCCAACTTGTCTTTTCTCACAAAATGTCTAGGACGGGTAGTGACAGCTCAGTTACAGTACCATTCTGCCTTCAATTAACTCTTTAATCCTTTCTAGTGTAGCGGCAAGGCTTATTAAAAATTCAGGAATTAAGTTTGCTGCTCCCTTGCCAGCCTCTCTGTCTCTCATCTCAGTGGTGCTGGATCCAGAGAGGCCATTCCATTTGGTTCATATTTAAGGTGCTTTTCTAGCTGATAGAGTTTCCTGATAAGGAACAGCTCCCAAAGCTGAGATTCACCAGCCACCCTAATAAATGGTAATCTCTGGCTCCTTACTGTTTGGAAAATTCCTTGGGAGAGTCTCATCCCAAGGTTTACAACCCTAAGGTCAGAGTGCATTGTTACTCATCATCCACCTCGATCAGCCAATCAGGAACTGGTAGGGCAGGGTAACCCCACGTGGGTCTCAGATGCCCACGAAACTTTCAACCAATGAACGACCGTAGTTCCTCCAGGTAAAACAGGCAGCACAGGGCCCAGAAGGGGGCTCCTCCAGGACATTCTCAGACTCATCTCGGACAATCATGTAATGGCCAGTGTGTCTGAATGCCAGGACTTTACTTTGTTCTAAGAGTCGAGAATGGAAGTCGCTGCGCATAACCAAAGGATCCGCCCGAGGTTAACCCAACAGCAACCCTCATGAACCCACTGCGAACGCTCACCTGATCAACAAGTGAACTACGGTCGGAACTGTGGACAGCTGAATCTCAGGATTCAGGACTAACGCTATATCGGGAACAAACCAGTCTTCTTTTCATCTAAAGAATGTGACTTGCTTGGACCCACAGTCACTTTCTGTGTGCACAATCTCTGTTAGTTCAGCCAACACTACCTCGCCGGTCTTCAGAGAGCCCACTGCTGGCACGCTGCAGCAGAAATCTCTCCCTCCTTCTCTCCCACCTCACGCCGGACCAGCACTGCCTGGCACCGGGCCAGAGGATGCTGATTGGACATAGCAACAGCCTGCTGCTGTTCCTTTGTGTCGGCGGGAGATCTGAATCCAGAGATTAGATGAGTATTCAGTATTCTGCTTTGCAGCTCGAGAATTCAATTGTTACCTCAACCACAGTTGATATCAATTTAATTCCTATGAGTGATGTACTTGCCTTTCAGTATCTAGTGTAGAGGTGTAATCAAAGTTCATTTACAAAATGGTATAAATGAATGGTATACTGAATGTATGTCCCTCTTGGTATTTGTAACTCTTCGTTATTGAATATATACCTTTTGTATTCTGCTAACCCTCACTATTAAGATCTGTTATGTTTATATGAACATTTTATGTATTAATAAATGTATTGTCATGTATTAGTATCCATGTGTGTGTTGCTGAGTTATCCTGCAAGGTCGGTTTTCTAATAGCCATAAAGAATCATTTTGTGACTTACTGCTACAATTAATAATTGTCCCAGTAAATGCACAAAACCCCTACACTAGTCTGGATTTAGAGTTAGATGAAGTCCTAGTATTAAAACAGCCCATGCTAAAGTAATGATTTGCTAATGACTTCTGACTCTGGGTCACTTAATATTCTTCTCCTGCTTGAATTAAATGGAGCTTTCGATACCGTCAAGCAGAACATCCTACTAAAAGATCTCAGAAAATTAATGAGGGATCATTGATACTTCCTTTCACTTTATTTGACAAATTTTAAATTTTATGTACATATTCAGTGTTCTAAAGGGTTTTGTACTGGGAACTTTGTTATTTGTATGTTGCTTCATGGTCAAATTATTTGCCATCATGAGCTGCTGAGCTGATGACAAACAGATTTGCTGATGCTGAAATCTTACTAATGCACTAAAGACTTCATTGATCAGAATTCTGCAGATCATGTGCTAAATAAGTTAGTATGGTAGCACAAAGGTTAGCATTGCTGCCCTGCAGTGCTAGGGCTCTGGGTTCATTTTCTGGGGTGCTATCTCCATGGAGTTTGTATGTCTTCCTTGTAATCTTGTAGGTATCCTCTGGATGTTCTGGTTTCCTCCCTTAGTTCAAACACATACTGGGAGGTTAATTGACTTCTGGAAAAAGTGGCCCTGGTGTGAGTGGTGTTTGTGCCTGTGCCTGTGTTTGCCCTGTAATGTACAGGGTGCATCCTCTATTGCATCCATTGCTTCCGTTTCCCCTGCCACCCTCCAATGAATAAAGTGATTAGAAAACAGATGGCTAACTAAAGGTGCTTTACATCAGCACATATCTCCGATCCCAAATTGTACTGGCTCCTTGTGAAATTTAGAGTGGACTTTGGGATTCTATGAAATGTAAAAGCATTGAATGATCTAGTTCCAACTTATTTTAAGGACTTAACACATAGTACAGCTCTTAATCTTGGGACACTCTTTCAGCAGAAATGCTTATAAATTAAACACAGAATTAGGTGTTGCTATGGATTTTCAGTGGAGCTTCCTTGAGTACTGGTTCACAATTGAGGATGAGCTTTCTGATAGAGCATCTTTCAGGACACTAACACAACCCAGGACAATGCTTCTCATGATGAATGCCAGGCTCGCAGACATCTAGCAGAGAGCCTAGGCACATCTAGATCATGGTCTTAAATTCACAGGTTGTGGACAATTATCCAAAAGACCTGTAGGAGATGGAGACTTATTCCACCTGGTGACCTCTTGGCCAACCACCAACCATGTTTTGAAGTTGCCAGCAGCCATATTACACTGCAACTCACAACTGACAAACCACTGAAGCTACACAGTTGTGAGCCTGGTCAGTACCTGGATGGGAGACCACCTGGAAAAAACTAAGGTTGCTGCTGGAAGTGGTGTTACTGGGGCCATTAGGGGGCACTCACCCTATGGTCTGTGTGCCCAAGTATCGTGACAGGGACAATTCAAAAACTTCCTACTAATATTCTTTACATCCAGTGCCATTCAAGTATGTCTCTAATGGGCCCCAAGCATTCATATACTCTTTAAGTTTCCCCTGTAAATTATATGAAATCTTTTCAAATTTAACTTGTGATACAGCCTCTTTAATCCATTCTTTGTATGACGGTCCTGTACCTGTAGGTTGTAAAATGTCCAGGCCTTCACTTGTATGTTAGTCTGCAATAGTTTATTGCTGTAATTATCCATTTCTTGTTTTAGTTTACTTAACGGAAAACCTTTTAAGTTTTGAGTAATTTAAAAATTATTTTGCTGGAAGAGATGTTTGATAAGATATTTCAGAAAAAGACAACACATTACAGATGACCTCACTTGGTCCCTCAATACCACATCCCTAGCCAAAAAAGTACAGCAGCATCTCTATTTCCTGTGGCGACTGAGGAGGGCAAACCTTCCCCTGCCCATTCTTACCACTTTCTACAGAAGCACCATTGAGAACACCTTGACCAGCTGGATCACTGTTTGGTTTGGGAATTGCAACGCTTCAGACCGCAAGACCCTGCAACGAATTGTGGAAACAGCTGAAAAGATCATTGGAGCCTCCCTCCCTTCCATTTCTGTCACCTATCACAAACGCTGCTTACACAGGGCCTCCAGTATAGTAGATGACCCTTCCCACCCTTGCCATAAACACTCTGCCCTACCATCTGGAAAAAGATATCCCAGTGTACGGACTAGTTCCACCAGACTCTGTAACAGCTTCTTCCCGCAGACTGTCAATCTCCTCAACACCCTGGAATCTACTTGCACCCACACCAATTCCAGAAACAGGGTTTAAATCCCCCCAGTGTGTTGTGTATGTTGTATTATGTATTTGCCTTGTAATTTGCACTATCTGCACTTTGCACTATGTTTATCCTGTCTATAATGTCTATGTCAGTGTCCTGTCTGTCCTGTCTGTATCTGCACCATGGACCAGGAGGAACAATATTTCATTCCACTGTATACTTGTACAGAATATTGCTGGAATGACAAATAAATGTGAACTTGAACTTGAATTTGTTATCTCTAATCATATGACCCAATTTACTAACACCTACTTGGATCCATACTGGCCAATTAATTGGTCTTGACAGTATAGTTAGTCTTGGTGATCTAAATAATGGTATATGTAAATAGAATATAAAATTCTATTACAACTTTTTAATATTTTAAAAGAAGAGCCAGTTGGTGTTTCAATTAAAGATTTTGGACATACCTTGCTATAATACAAACTTTCTAAGGAGATACCTAGCTCAGATGCTGTATCATGCTCAATTTGTACCCAGTCCTTTTCTGTTTCTGCTTTAAACCACTTCTTTGCTTGAACTGAGCCAAATGCCAAGATATCATTATAAAAATCGGGAAGGTCTAATCCACCTTTATTTTTTGCTGCACTTAGTCTTTCAAAAGAGCAAATAGCTTTTTTCCTTTTCCAGACCAAAGATGTAATAATTTTATGCAGCGCCTAAAACCATTTCTTGTCAATCTATACAGGTAGCATTCTCAGTGTCTCTACTTTAGGCAGTATTGACATCTTAACGATATTAATTCTACCCCTCATAGAAATAGGTAAACATCTCCATCTGAGTACAGTATGTCTCCATTTAGTTTATTTAACAAGTCCCTTAAATTGACATCTCTGGTAGCTTTTAAGATAGATTTTATTCACAGACCCAGATACCCTATCTCTGTTGTAACTTGTACAGGGTGAGCAAGCTTATGATTCAATGATGACAAATTGAGATACATAAGCTCTGTTTTGCTCCAGTTGACCTTATAGCCTGACATCTTACCAAACTTTCAATGACTTCTACTGCTGCAGAGATTGATTTGTGCACATCTGTTAAAAACAGTATAACATCATCTACAAATAGAGCCATCTTATAAACATTTTTTATGAATACCTATACATTTTATCTGGATTGATGCTCTTATTTTGCAGGCTAAAGTTTCGAGTGCTAAATTAAATGGTAAAGGTGAAAGAGGACAGCCTTCTTTGGTGCCTCAATATAAACACAAACGTTTGGATACACAGCTGTTAGTCATTATTGATGCCTGTGGACTGTGATATAAGATTTCAATCCATTTAATGAAATATGGGCTATAACCAAAATAATTTAGCACATTAAATAAGTACTTCCAACTCTGTCAAAGGCCTTCTCAACATCCAGTGTGCATATAGCTGATGTTTATTTACTGTGCTTATCATCTAAACGTTTGAATACACAGGTGTTAGTCATTATTGATGCCTGTGGACTGTGATATAAGATTTCAATCCATTTAATGAAATATGGGCTATAACCAAAATAGTTTAGCACATTAAATAAGTACTTCCAACTCTGTCAAAGGCCTTCTCAGCATCCAGTGTGCATATAGCTGATGTTTATTTACTGAGCTTATCATGATTAATCAAATTAAACAGCTTTCTTGTATTATCTGAAGAATATCTTTTTATCATAAATCCTGTTTGATCTGGATGTATGATTTTTGGTAGCACCTTACCTAACCAATTAGTAAGTATTTTAGCTAGAATCTTATTGTCCAAATTCATTAAGCTTATTGGGCAGTAACTACTGCACAATGATGGATCCTTACCTTTCTTATATACAAGGGTTATTAGAGAAGTCATGTCTGTTAACCACATATTATTAAATGTTTGCAGTAAGATTGGACTAAGTATGGACTGGTAGAAATCAGCTGTATACCCATCAGGTCCAGGTGGTTTATTGTGAGAAAAGGAAGCAATAGCTTCTTTAACTTTTGATCAAGTAAGAGATGACTCAAGAATGTTCCTAGCTTGTGTACTACGTTTTGGGAGCTCTTTATCTGCAAGAAAGCAATGCATATCTTTCAATGTGCTAGAAGCTTCAGATGAATATAGTTTTTCAAAGAAACTTACAGAGGTTGAATTTATTTCTTTCTGATCTTGGGTAATTGATCCATCCATTTTCTTGATGCTGCTTATAGTATTGCACATACAGTGCTTTATTAACCTGGCTGCAGGTTAAAAGCATTTTCCAGAAGTTAAGTTGTGCTCTACTTAATGCAAACTCTGTTTTCACCCTTAATAACTGATTATATTGTAGCTGTACTCGCATCAAATTAGCCCAGTCTTGTTCATTACATTTTTTTGATAATTTGGGCTGTATAGCCTTCATTTTGGTGAGTAGGTAACCTTTTGACTCCCTTTGCTTTTTATAAAAAGTAGCAATTCTAATGAGTTCTCCCCTTAAACAATACTTAAGTAATTCCCAAATAATATTTGGGTCAGAGACAGAATTTAAACCGGTTTCCATAAAATTCTGAATAAACTGCTCTACTTGCCTTTTAATATCTATCTTCCTAAAGGTGTTATTATGTCAGGTAGCAAAACTATAAACTGTATACGACTATAGTCAGAGATGGTACTAGAATGAATAACTGCATCCCTAGTGTGTTGTATGATATTTTGAGAAATAAAGAAATAATCAATTCTGGAAAAGGGTTTGTGCCCATTAGAGAAGAAAGTGTAGTCTCTTTCTGAGGGATGGAGGACTCTCCATACATCTGATAAATTATGTGCATTGATCAATTTGTGAAGTGCTAGGACCGCTCTGGAGGGTTGTCGCACTTGTTTCCCAGTTTTGTCTACACTAGGATTCATAACTATATTGAAGTCTCCTCCAAGAATAATATAGGTGTTTGCAAACCATACCAATTCAGCTTCTATCTTTGTAATAAATACTGGATCATCTAAATTAGGACCATATACATTAACAAAACTCACTAACTTCCATTTACCAGTTAATGAGATATATCTACCATCTTGATCCTCTATTTTACTTTTGAGTGAAAAGGGAGCATGTTTATGAATAAGAATGGCAACCCCACCCTTTTTTGATGAAACTCCGGATCCATAAGACTGTCCAACCCAATTTCTACAGATGTGATGCACATCCTTCATTTTCAGATGAGTTTCTTGCAGGAATGCTACTGCATTAACCTGTAAAACTATTCAATATCTTATAGCGTTTGGTTATATTATTGTCACCTTTAACATTCCATGTCACAATGTTAAGGCAAAATGTTAAGCCAAAATGCTGTCTCAAGGTCCCACCCCCTCCCTCCATTCCCCTTACTGATCATGAAGCTGAGAATAAAAAACTTTGCTTTTTACTCACCCAAGTTAATCATTATACCAGTATCTAAACTTAACCATTATTAATATACGACTTCACTTAATAATATTTATTTTGCCCTGGCCACTACTACTCCCGTCCTGCCCCTTGCCGTGTACCCCAGCCGGGTGCTCTTTGGCCACAGCACCAGGCGAATGCACTACAGTGCCCCCACCTGAGACCTTGAAAAGCCTACGGCTACGTCCAGCACACAATCTTGCAGCCTCCGCGGCACCCTGCGAGTGCGCCCGCTACATCAAGGTGGAGTCTGGCGGTCCCCCCTCAGCCCCCCCTGGGCTGGTGAAATCTGGATCTGGCTGCTCCCCAGGCTCCTCCACACCCTCCCGTTCCAGTGCCCCCTTGCAAACCCTGAAGGGAACCAGGCGGTCTCAGTGAAGGACCACCACCCTCCCTCGCTTCCCGAACCGGACACGGTAGCAGACCTCCCCCACAACCTCCAGGACTTTCCCGGGTCCCTCCCAGGCCGGCGCCAGCCTTGGGCTGAGGCCCTTGCGGCGTCGTGGGTTGTAGACCCAGACGAGGTCCCAAGGTCTTAAAGGGGTCCCCCTGCAGCGCAGATCGTAGTACCGCTTCTGCTGTACCCCCGCATGAGTCAGGCAGCTTCAGGCAAAGCTGTGCACTCTCCCCGTCTGGCACATCCTGTGCTAGCACTGTGCCCCCCCCCCCCCCCTCCCCGTATCACTGGGGTCTGTATCCAGCACAAAGGGCAGCAACGGATCCGGGAATGCAAGGACGGGAGCCCCCACCTGTGCCTCCCACAGACCCCGGAAGCCCGCCTCACAGTCCGTGTCCCACACAAAACACGGTGCACTGGGGCAGCGAGGCTGGCGAAGTCCCGGACGAACCTCCAGTAATAAGACGCCAACCCCAGGAAACTGCGGAGCTCCGCCACGGTGCAGGGCACCAGCCAGTTGCGCACTGCAGCGACCTTCCCCAGGTCCATGGCCATCCCTCACGGCCTGACCACATGCCCCAGGAAAGTGACCTCCCACCGCAGAAGCTCACATTTTCCAGGACTGAGCCTCGTCCCAGGCATGCACGCGTAAATCGTCTAGGTACACCACGCACTTGCTCCGGTGAACCGATGCCAGCACTCGCTCCATCAACCGCTCAAACGTCGGCAGGGCATTACAAAGTCCGAAAGGCATGACTGTGAACTGTCAGAGCCCTTGACCGATGGAGAAGGCCTCGGGGGCGAGCGGAACCTGCCAGTAACCACAGCGGAGGTCGAGCAAGTTGAACCAGGTCAACCCGGAAATGTAGTCCAGCGCATAATCCACCCGGGGCGGATAGGAGTCCTTCCGGGTGACCTCGTTCAGCTTCTTGTAGTCCACACAAAACCTCCATGAGCCGTTCTTCTTCCAGACTAAAATGACCGGGGAGGACCACGGACTCGCAGAGGGCTCGATCACTCCCGGCCATCTCCCGAAACTTCTGCTCCGTGGCCGAAGGTTTCCCATCCTGGGGTCCGGCTGCCTCGGTGCCTGGCAGGGTGATGGTCGAACCGGTGTCGACCAGGACCTGTCAGGGTCTGCCCTCAATAAGACAGGGAAGACATAAAACGGCAGCAGACAGGGTGAAACGCTCCTCCTGGCTCTCCAGAGCGGGGGTACCGTCGTTCACGGACGGCCTTCCCCCCTTAGGCCACCCTGCTCCCGTTTCCCGACGGCCTCCAGCACCCAGCACTCCCAGGCAAAGTGCCCCCTCTCCCCACAGTAGTGGCAGATGACCTGCAGTCGTCGCTCCCCCGGTGTCGCTGTGCTGGCGGCCTCTTCCTCCCCATCTGATTCCACATGCGCCACTTCCACTGCCCGGCAGGGGGCACCCCTCTGGTGGTGCCCGCTGGTCTCCTAGAACAGGGCATGAGCCTGCTCAGCCAGAGCCAGGGTCTGATCCAAGGAGACCGGCGCAGCCAGCATCACGTGGCGCTGCACCTCGGTGCAATGGCCCGGAGGAATGCCTAGTGCACTATCTGCCTGTGGGCCTCCTCCGGGAGAGTACGGTAACCCTGGCAGGCTATGTAGGCCACGTCTGCGGTGACCGGTCTCAGTGACTCTCCCGCTAGGTGGTGGCGTTAGGCCAACCTCGCCCCCAGCAGTCCCGGCGCCTCCCCTTTCCCACCAAAACACCTCCGGAGGGCCAACGCCAATGCTGCGCAGTTGTATCGCTGGTCCCCGGGTTCATCCAGCAGCACCTGGCAGGCCTTCTCCTCCAGGACCATGGCGAGATGGCCCGCCATCTCCACCTGAGACCAGCCGTTTGCCTCAAAAAGTTCCCATGGAACCCTCCCATTATAGCGACTCGGTCGCACCAGCGCCGGCTGTTGCAGGGGCGGCAGGGTGGACCCTGCTAGTTTGGTGTCTCCTTCCCACCAGGTGTGTTGGCCGGGTCTGGCGTCTCTTTCCTGCCACATGGACTGAGATGACATGGAAAAAGGTCCCTCCTCTGCTGAGTAAGGGCTGTGGCCACCGGTGGCGCTGAGGGGCCATTGTGGCCCCTGGTGGCTGCTGCTCACCCACGAAAGGGGCTTTAGGGGGTCACTTGGCTGTTGGGGGAGCCGGCGCTTCTCCGAGTCCGATATCAACGGCTGCTCACTGTCCATCCTCTTACTTCTGACACCAAAGTAGTATTTTTTCGGGTTCGGTGAGGACAGACACAATGACTCAGACACTCATTGACTGAAAAACGGCGCTTTATTTTTCAGTGTAGCCAGCACAGCACCCCTGCGCCTGCACGCCAGCATCACGTGGCACTGCACGAGAAAGAGAGAGAGAGAATGAGCGAGTGCCAGAGAGAGCAAGAGACGTCTAGCGTCCTGCCTGCATCAAATAACCTGCCTAAGTCCAGTAGCCTCTGTGGCACCCGGCAAGTGCGTCCGCTGCGTCAAGGTGGAGTGTTGGCGGTCCGGCCCCCGGCCTGGTGAAATCTGGACCTGGCGCTCCTCCGTGCCCTCCCATTCCAGTACCCCGTCGTGAGCCCTGAAGGGAGCCAGGCAGTCTCATTGCAGGACCACCACCCTCCCTCGGTTCCTGAACTGGACATGGTAGCTTCCTTCAAGTTATTCATATCAATTACTAATTTTTGTAGAAGATCCAGTTTTTCAAAAATTGAGGCAACTTTTTCAAGAAGGAAGTGCACATCAATGTCTGAATGGGTTTTAACGTCCTCAGCTTCACTTCAGTTTAGAATCTCTTGATTCTATGCCGTCACTTCAGATAAGACAGGGGTGCTCAGTGTGCCGACCTTTTTTAATGTAAGATTTACTTTTTCATTTGCCAGTCCAGTGTGATCTGCCAGTGTGAAGCTCTGATATAGGAAAAACAGACTGTGGGCACATTACAATACCGATACCCATCACTCAGTTGAAAACAAATAAAAGCAAGTGACTCATGCTACAGTGAACAAGTAATGTTCCCCATTTTAGAAAAAAGAATATCCCACCTTAATGTGAGCATTGGCACTGAGAAACTTACTTGAGAACACTTGTAATTTTTTTTGAATGTGTTGACACTGCTGATCATGTTGATTACATTTTTATTTTGTCCCTGCAGCTCGACATTCAGCTCATTCAGCAGTTCAGTCCAGTCTGTGAGGAATGCTAAATCCAGAAGCCACTGCTCATCCTCTAATTGAGCATATTCACCATGTTTAGACGACTTGAGAAACTCTTTGATTTCAGGCAACAGCTGTCTGAACCTGCCAAAAATGTTTGTTTTTAAAATCTCCAAACAGCAAGTCGGCAACCTCAGCAAAACCTTTTACTTCTTGATCCGTGAATGACTTTTTGTGTTTAGCCAGGACGTGGCTCACACGGAATGATGCGATGATTGCCGCTTTCTCTCTTGTATTAGGCCTCGTGAAAACCGACTGCTACTATTAGACATTTTAATATTTCCACTTTTCTTTTCCGTAACTCACTTTTAGCCAGAAAGTCCACATCACTGTAACTATCGCGGGTTTCGGTACGGAATGGAGCAGGCATAGGACTCAAGGAATGAAGTTGAACAATATTAATTCGAACCAGGGAAAGGTACACACACAGGGAGAGGAGTTACAGCGCTGAACGCACGCACATGAAGCGAAGAGTCTGTTCCCCAGCCTCCGCCCCACTATATACATTCCCGTAGTCCCGCCCCCAGGCGCTGTTCTCAGCCTGTCTTGCGTGCGCATGGCTAAAGCGCCCTGTGTGGCGCTACAATAGGTTTTGTGTACAGTTTTGAAATGTTCTAGATTTTCCTTTTTCGCGTAGACGCCAGCATTGCAGATTTGAATGCGATAGTACAAAAAAATAATCATGCTCCCATTCCTTGTGGTAACGGTATGTTTTCGGTCTTTTTGCTTCATCATTTTCGTTCAAACACTACAACTATCAAATAGGCATTCAAACTTATCAAACTGAAGGCGAATTTGTCACGGCCAGTCTGTTTCGCTCCACTATGCATTGTAACGAATGTGGGGTTCCTGCTGCAATAACCAAGAGAACGTTCTTGGGTATCGCACACACCGCTCTTCATTTATGGAGATCCTGTAGCCTTTTTTTCCAGTGTCGACCAGCACTCAGGGAAGAGACTTTTACAACCCTATTGACAAGGGTTAAACACACACAAGGGCAGTAAAATGTATGACATTACATGCACAGATCTGAATGAATTTTTAGGCTATTGAAATAAGTAAAATCGTCAAATAGCCCATTTATTTTTTGCCAAACATTCTCACGATCGATTGGCAAGCACTCCGATTGACTGGTTCGGCACCCCTGGGGCAAGACATAAACCCGAGGTCCTGACCCTCTGTTGTCATTAATAATCCCAGGGCATTTCTCAAAAAGAGTAAAACTGTTACTCTGGCATCCTGGCCAAATTTCCCATTGGCCCTTACCAATCATGGCCTCTTAATAATCCCCATCTATGAATTCGCTTCATCAATCTGTTATCCTCCTCACTGATAGCTGATTTGTGGTGAACGCAAAGGCACACTATGGTTGTCGTCGCATCAACCAAGTGTGTGCTGCACATGGGTGGTGGTGAAGGGGAGTTCCCATTACCTGTAAAGCGCTTTGAGTGGAGTGTCTAGAAAAGTGCTTTATAACTGTAAGGAATTAAATTAAAAAGCATTCCACAGCTCTCACTAACTTACTTCTCTACACTGAACCTAGCTGGCTGCCAAGAAAAGCATGACTGCCACTACTGTTGACTAAAGCTCTGGAACTTACACTTTTGCTTGAAGCACAGAGAAGGCCCTATGTGCCTAAGTTGTATCTATAGTAACACCTTACAACCACCTACTGTAGTTACCACCATACATCCACTTGATCAGTAGAGCAATGCTTTTGGATTTGACATGCCTGAATATTTCAATATAAGGCGTTCTATTATATTGTAATAGAATATAATTATATTACAATATATAATTACAATGTAATACCTTATATTGAAACATAATGAATATTTCAATATAAGGTAATAAGGCCTTCTCATGTGCTGCAGCAGGTCTGTGGAACTCACTGCCCAGACCCATTTGCCACTTTCTGACTATTGGCATTTTTATAACCCATCTTTAATCGGGTCTTTTCACAACCGCTTTTAATGTGTCATTTAATTTTGGATTTTATTAGATCAATTAACTAAGCTTTTTGACTATTTTCTACCATAATAGAGATACAGTGCTTTTTTGATAATTGCTAAAATACTGTACTATTGTTTTATTATGTTATATTCCCCTTTCTTACAGCAATGTCTAGCAGTCTCTTGCCATTGTATATGACTAAACATGGCATCGCTGCACTAGACTAATGTGCATGAACCATCACATTTTCTTACTCTACCGAGATCCTACACTTTCAACTGCTGAGCTTTAGACACGGAAGACATGCAGAAGTGCAAAACAGGGGTGACAGTTCCCACTAATGGGGTTCTTCTTAAGACAAACGTGTTTAAAAAGAAATTAGCTTCATGACCACAACACTGTCCCATCTTTGGACATGAGAAACTGGTGACCTGACTAAAGGGAATGGCTAGGATATACTGGTGGAGCATCAGGGCGTTTAGGACTAGTTTAAGATGCAGGACAGAATTAGAAGGAACAAGGCTACCATTAATTAAAATAAATCAATGTTCTTATTGATTGATCAATTTCCCTACGGGATTAATAAAGTATTATCTATCTATCTTATTGCTTTGATACAGAACACAGTCATTATAGGACCCACTGAGACACCATTTAAATATTTAGTAAATTATAAAAACAAGAATTGAAATATACATTTTTAAAAAGAACACAGTGCCATTACAAAAAGCTTTATTTCAGTTAAATCAAACAGCGGTCATTTCAGATACACCATCTTATATTACAGCCAATGTTTTCAATACATAAAACTTTACTGAAAATCCTAAGAACCCTACAGGGTAAATGTACAAAAATCCTTTTTAGGCATTGGCAACCTTGGAAAGATTCTTACATACGTAAGACTGCAAAACCAAAGCCCACTGAGATGGATTATCATCTCATTAAATCATTTATCAACACTTAACACTTTCTCAAAGTGTACAGAAAAACTCCTAAATGAAGTGACATTTTTACATTTACAAGCTTAAAGAGAGCTCTTGCCCTCTTATTAATTTGGAATGACCACACACAGGAGTATGGAATTCCTTACATCCATTTTCTTTAATTCGTACAATGACATGGGCAGGCTGAAACCCTAACTCACATCACATATTAATGATATAGTGTGATTAAGACCCCTCCCACTTCTTCTAATTTTTGATTCCCCAAGAAGAAATGGTAGATAAAATGAGAAAGGAAGAAAGAATAATTTCAGTAACATTATATCTCACTCTCGATCCATGAGCTTATTTTCCCCCCCAAGATACGAGCTTAACCAGAATTGTTATGATTTAAAAATAAATCATACTCTATATAATGATTTCAAACACACAACATTTATAACAGAAGTGAAGAAAATAAAAATATTTAAGGTCCTTCCATATTTGATCTATTTCTTAAATGTGTTGGCATTTCTTGGTACACAATAAAAGAACAGAATATCAAATACCTGCTTCTTAGAAAAGAGTTTTATCATTTGCTTTCAGAGTTATACAGAGACCTGCATAAAAGCAGCTGAGACACATGCAGGAGGTCCTTAAAGGTCAAGTGAAAGCCTGACAGTGAAGAGTAAGTGTCTGTACTCCTAGTCAGGCTAACGTTTAGTCCCATGACTCCCACAAAGGGAGAAAGAGTTAAGCTTGATATTGACAATTTACAATTGAAAGCAGCTATGACACCTGCAAAAAGTCAAGTCCTTCCCCACCAGCAAGGGGTATCAAACTCAGACTCATATAAGGAGGTGAGTTACATGTCTTTTTCTTACCCCACATTGAAGCTCAGCAGATTCACTGGTCTAGTTATTTAATCAGATAAATTAACACTTTTCTCCAGGAAACAACCCAATTTACAGATCTAGTACCTCTTATCAAGTGCTTTCCTTAGACTGTACAAACATCCAGCATGGAATCTAGTGATCACAGGAATCTACAGAGAGCTTAACCTGGAATAAGAAACAAGATCTTGAGGCACTTCACAGCTGGAATGGAACACCTCCAACTTAAAATTTGCATTCCACAAGAGAACATAATGAAATCATCATAAGAAAAGGTTTTAGTTGAGTTTCAATCAGAAACTAAAACAGTTTTTAATAATAATAATAATAATAATAATAATAATTGCTTACACTTATATAGCGCTTTTCTGGACACTCCACTCAAAGCGCTTTACAGGTAATGGGGACTCCCCTCCACCACCAATGTGCAGCATCCACCTGGATGATGCGACGGCAGCCATAGTGCGCCAGAACGCTCACCACACATCAGCTATCAGTGGGGAGGAGAGCAGAGTAATGAAGCCAATTCATAGAGGGGGATTGTTAGGAGGCCATGATTGATAAAGGCCAATGGGAAATTTGGCCAGGACGCCGGGGTTACACCCCTACTCTTTTTGAGAAACGCCCTGGGATTTTTAATGACCACAGAGAGTCAGGACCTCGGTTTTACGTGTCATCCGAAGGACGGCGCCTGTTTACAGTACAGTGTCACCGTCACTACACTGGGGCATTAGGACCCACATGAGCCGCAGGGTGAGCGCCCCCTGCTGGTCCCACTAACACCTCTTCCAGCAGCAACCTTAGTTTTTCCCAGGAGGTCTCCTATCCAGGTACTGACCAGGCTCACACCTGCTTAGCTTCAGTGGGTTACCAGTTGTGAATTGCAGGGTGATATGGCTGCTTGCAGTTTTGGCTTTAGCAACCTTTCTCTCCTTGTTCGAGCATATGGTCAGAGAACTACTCTCAAACCTTTAAACATTCACACATCTTATGCCCTGTTTATACTTACACTGCAAGTCTTCTCCAGAATTTATTTTCTGTAACCAGGTTCTTAAACAGAGCAAGAACCCAGAAGTGCATTTTGATTTTTTTTCCTAATCCAGAAAAAAAAAACCTAAAGATTCCCACAAAAACATACAGCAAGCATATTGACCAGAATGGTTTTAAGCATATTTGGAGTACTTTAGTGTACTCTTACTACAACTGTTGGTAATCCGAAACATCTAAACCAGTGCTAAGTGTAACTAAATATAACATACAAATAAAAATACATATGGTGCTTATGTACAGCTTATGCAAGCTGGAATAAACAGTGAATATTTACCTTCAGTCCTGGTTTTACCACACTGAAAGAGAAAATCAAGACTGTTGAAATCTACCCTCACCGTACTGTATTTATCCTATACCCCTAGAATGATCATAAAATGTATTTCTATTTTGTCAGGTGATTACTTAAATTTTTTAAAGCTACTGTATAACCAGGCATATTGCATCTATAGAAGATAAGCATCATATTTCATCTGCCTTCACACAACAATAATAAAAACAAATTGGCCACAAAATCCAATTTGCTCTTATTGTTGTAAAGTACATCTGCAGACATCTCGCAAAGGTTTAACTCATTTATTTAGTAAATGTTATCACAGACAGGAAACATGCTGCTCTTAGCTCTGAAGTACCGATTCAGGCAATGGAACATTGCGTCGAGCCCATGACAAGGACATTCAGTCTACTGAATGATTCTTGTACACTTCTAGCAAAAGGACACTTTATTAACTATTTCTGCACAGAGTGTATTACAAATTGTAATTCAAAGCCCAAGAGAGCACTTTGAGTTTTAGATGCTCTAATACCTACCCACCCCATCAATTTTCCCCTCTACAAAGGATGCACAGTTTTAGTCCTAAGAGAGGAATGTGGTTTTCAAAGTTGCAGAAAATCCAAGGTCCATATACTCCACAAAATGTATATATATACACACACACACATCATAAATTGTATAATACTGAAAGAAACCTAATTTTCAATCTTCACTATTGAGTGGCATAGAAGATGAATCAGTTAATCTATGAGAAAACAAGAGCCACTTTGTTAATGTATGATAGAAACCTTTGTAGTAAACTACTTCATGTAAAAGGAAGTCATATTAATAGTCATTTTGCTCAGGTAAAACAGACCCAAAAAGGCTCCTTCACCTTCAACTTTCAGAAGCTAATACAGCGAAGCCCTTACAATTAAACCTCTCCCATCTCACAGTAATCACTGCCTCTCTCCAGGAGGTAAGATGAAGTCCTGTAGTTTCTTTTAGCATTGCACAGATTTCAGTGATGGCAGTGCTTGAAGTGGTAGATGATGAGGCAACATTAATGAGAAAATGAAATCTGAACAGATATACAAAACTACACATCTTGTTTTGGTTTTTTTTCCCTGAATAACAAAGTGCAGACTTGGCTGTCGCCGGTCAGCGTTTCAAGCAGCACTTTCTCACAGCACCTCTGGCAACACAGCTCCCTGGGACAAGCTCTCATGGAGGAAGCACCTGACTTAAAGCGTCCCTGGTTTGCTGTGGAATCCGATCCGGGAATTTCACCTCGAACTGCAGGATCAGATCTCCACGCTTTTCTGGGCACTTGGGTAATGGCAGGCCTTCCCCTGTGATGCGCTGCTGCATTCCGGGCTTGATAATGTCTCTGAAGGTAACAGGAATGGTCCTCCCATCCAATGTGGGGGCATTCACAGTGCATCCACAGAGAGCCTGGGCATGGGAGGAATAAGATGATTGGTAAAGGTCATGTCATACAAAAACAACCTACAACCTATAAGTTTCATTTAGAAACCAATGCCTCAAGTTCCTTGAGTGCTTTTCTACTTGTTCTAGTTAAATTAATAAGCCTAAGAATTACCAATAGCATTCAGAGAACTCTTTTTAAGATGACTTCCATAAAAAAAATCACAATACCAGGCAATATGAATGTCACAAGCAAGTTAAGTATTACAATGGATAGAGTGATATAAATAAGCTACTCTTATACCTCATAAATGAAAATGTACAAAAAAAGTTTAATGCAAGATAAGACAAATGAGCAATGTACCAGTTGAAAAAGACCACACAAGGATGAAGAAAACATGCTCTAAGCCTCCAAATGTTATGCAATCTATATGTTGGTAAGCAAGTAATTTCGATTTAACAAGTATGCAAAAATTGTTAAATCCGGTTAGACTGAGCTAGGAAAAGTCAAACCATTCGACAGCCCTTAAGTTTCTTTATTAAGCATTCTGTCCAACTTTAGCACCACTGTCTTTCACATACCTCCCTGAGTGTGACTTTGGCTGGGTAGATGATGTCAGACCCCTCTCTCTTGAACACTGGGTGGGGCTTGTCCTTCACCACAAAGACGATGTCTGCCGGGATGTTGGTAGGCGTTTCGTCACCCTCCTTGGGGAAGGTGATCTTGGTGCCTTCTTTCCAGCCACGCTTGATCTCCACAGTGAGGATCTTGTCCTCTGTGCGGGTGGTACGTCCATCAGGGTTCAGCCTCTTGTGGGAGATCTTCATCTTCTTGGTGCAGCCTGTGAGGACCTCTTCCAGGGTCACCTTCAGGTCATGCACCACAGGGGGGTCCTGCTTTTTCACGATGCCATCCCGGGACCCACGTCCCCCCATCCCCATGCGTGTGAAGCCCCTGGAGAACCCCCCCATGCCAAATCCCGCAAAGGGGTCATCGATGTCCATATCCTCGTCACCCCCGTTGCGACTGAAGAAGGAATCAAAAGGGCTGTGACCCCCAAAGAACTCTGCGAACATGGCATGGGGGTCCCCATGGAATGTGTAGTTAAAATTTGTGCCATTTGGTCCGCCACCTCCAGCGTTCCCCTTCAGACCTGAGTGGGGGAAAAGGCACAAAACATTACGCACAGGTCAGAAAAATCAAGCCTTTCTGCACTGTCCTGAAGAGAGCTGCACCATTGAGCAGCAACTGAATTTCTGATTAAAGAACCAAAGACATTCAAAAGATGGATCTTTTATTTCACACAGGATTATGAGGTATGAGGAACAGTGAAATTTTTGAAAATTGTTTCTGGTATAACAAATCATTACTTGATTTCTGCCTATTTCGGACTATTTTAGCACATCTTGACCTTATGTACATGGAGTGTACTGTACATGGTACATGGTACTCAAGGTACTCTGAGAAGGCATTCTGTAAATACTGCTTTCTTATCTGTTCTTTAATGCCCATATCACTTAAAATGGAAACATCACAACAGAAATGTGGCCTCTCAAAGTGTCGTTTAGGGTTAAACAATTATAAGTAAAATAATCAGATAATTTTACAAGAACAGGGGCACCAATTAAAAGAAAAGTTCTTTCTGCCCTCAAATCCCCCCCCCGCGCCGAACGTCCTCTACGTTTTTGTGAATTGCAATTGAGGTTCCAGCGACGGTTGTTTAGTTCAAAGCGAACCTGAACCCCTGCTGCAAACCTGCCCTTGCATAATCCCGACAGAAGCTCAGAGTAAGCCTCTAAGAGCCCCAGACAGGACCAGGCGAGAAACTTCCAGAAGGCACGCGAGGCATGTACTGAGCCAATCAGCGGCTAAGCGCACCCGGGTCGCCAGAAAACGGCGAAAGTAAAGTATTAGATATTCAATGACATTAATACATTTACGTAACTTAACATTTACCCGCTGACTATGGCAAAACTACAGTACAACCACAAATCAGTCTATAACACGAATAGCTGACTTACAAAAGAAAACTGTTTTTCTATGGAACCCATCACCTCTATATCTACTCAAGCGGCTAAAACATTTTTTGACTAGGACTTAAATTCTTGTTTTGGAAATAAGTAAACGAGACTGGTCAAAGCGAGACAAGGTTAAGTTCTCTCTTCCCTAACTGATCATCCTTAACGAGAAGTTATGGTTTCTGATCCCTCCAACACGGGTTAATGCTAAACGAATCTGTATTTTATGCTTTCATATTTAAACGCCATTATTAAGGCAGATAAGGGTTAATGTACAAACATTACAAGACTCACGATTAATGATTCCAATCGGCTGTTGTGCAAAACTCGATCCACAAAACATCTCACGACGTTGGCAACATTTTAATATTCTACCCTACACTGAAAAGCATCAGAGAAACACGGCAGTGCTCAAGAATGTTTGCATTTCTTTAAAAAAAAATAATGCAACTTCACACTTTGAAGGGGCTTTTCTCACCAACACTCAACAAGCAGTCATTTTTCCAGATTCCGAGCAAAACTTGCATTTCTTACTCTACAGCAAGTTTAAAGTCTGACAATAAGGGGGCATAAGACGGAGAAAATGTGGTGCCTTCCCACCTTTAACAGGTATATGAAAAGGGGGATCGATATTTTAAAGCAACAAAAATGTAATAGATTGCGCGTTGTAGCCCCAGGCCTCCACAGTCCACAGCGGAATCCTGTCCAGCGCGGCACCTAGTTAAGATCGAACCCGATTACCTGCAGGGGTCAATCGGTCAGTATTGGATTGCCCGTGTCAGCTGTATGATACTACGAGAAAGGTTAAACAGTACCATCACTAACTGAAACTGCACCTTAGAACTTTCGAAAGCGCACTGGTCGATCATACGTCTTTAGTTTCGGTTTTGGGCTCTATCAGCTGCCACACACACCCAGAAGTTGCCAGAACATGCCGGTAGGCTGGGAGAGTCGGGCACACTTTCAACACACGCACAAGGACTTTAAATCTGAACACCGACCGCAAAATGCAACGCAATTCACCCAGCAAACCCGCTTGATGCGACTGAGCTTTTAGGAACAGCTCTCTCCCCATGGCATCTTAATAGAAACGCTTTTCTGGGCATCACAAGGAGTCAAACGTTTTCAGAAGTGAGAGGTCCTCCATGGAGGTAACGGGACACCCGGAATCTCACTGCTAGTCCTAAACTTGCCGAAATGCTGCTGTTGTGGAGTTTATTTTTAATTAAGTGTTATTTTACCGTCCTCCCCGAATTTGTCGTAGATGTCTTTTTTCTTGGGGTCGCTCAAAACGTCATAGGCCTCCGCGATCTCTTTGAATTTCTCCTCGGCATCCGAAGACTTGTTCTTGTCCGGGTGGTAGCGCAATGCCTGCTTGCGGTATGCCTTCTTGATCTCGTCCTCCGAGGCTCCCTTCTGGATTCCCAGCACCTTATAATAATCT
Source organism: Lepisosteus platostomus (assembly GCF_059453375.1). Lineage (NCBI taxonomy): Eukaryota > Metazoa > Chordata > Actinopteri > Semionotiformes > Lepisosteidae > Lepisosteus > Lepisosteus platostomus. Next base: position 24,767,086 of record NC_142623.1, read on the forward strand.
TTACCCATTACAGCCCCGGTGATCAATTACACTCACAAGACGACCAGAGGAAAATCACACAAGTTGCTCTTTAAGCAAAAGGTCACGACGTCGTCACAGTGAACAAACAGCAGTCACGCGAATCAGCTAAAGGTTTCCTACTGTAGTTCCTTTTACAGATCCAAGCAGCATAAACAAAAAGTCGGAATCCCAATGTCATATATACAGACACCTGTATTACGTACACCAACGACGCAATACCCTTAACAAAATAAAGCGCAACCAGCTCTCTACGACTTTCTCTCAAGCTGCAGAACGCTGGTTCTGCCTGCTTTCAGTATTTATAACACAGCAGAAACTTCCAGAACTCTCCCCCGCCATCAAGATTCTTCCACATGCATCACTTCCTCATACTGCCTTCCAGCACACACCCCCGTCATACGTCAGAGTGTCGTTGCGTAGGCAGCAACGCCCTCCTCTACAACGCCACGGACTGACAAACCTTTCAAGACCACGCTCCCATTTGATCAGCTAGTTCTCAACACATCCCTCGTAAACATAGTTCTGTGACTTCTTTTTGAGCGAAAGCCACACGTAAAAAACAAATATTGCTTGCATTTAATATACATTTTTATATAATGCGTGTCCACTGATGATGTTACATAAACAACAATGCCTGCATTTAATTGAATTCTTGCTTTTATAAAAAAAAATCGTATTCCAGAGCAGAATTGCCAGAGTTAACACCCCCTTTTCATACGAAGAGTGCCATGGGATTGTAATAATTATATAGTTAGTGTCAATCTTTTCAATATCAGTTTAATGAGAATTTTCTTTACTCTGACAACCAAAACAGCAACATGGTCTGAATGAGCTTGTCTCATCTTATACTTTGATTTTTGCATGGACTGGACTTCAAGTTGACTTACAAGGTTATTTAAATGTTAATAGGAAATGAGTATCATACCAGGTTAATGGTAATCTCTTACCTGTCCAATTGATTAAGAGCTGAAATAAAAAACAAAAACTGTTTTAGAAAAAGTTATACATACTGTAGTTGTTTATAAAGTGAATTGGGAAGATCTACAGGCCTGAAAACAGCATTTCTTCAAGGATAATTTTAAGTTTACAGTACCTTAAAATACCTACAGTAGGTTTGATTAGACAAAGTTAGTTGTACTTAATTTGTGCTTGTGATGATTTACCTACTAAAAAATCTGGTATGTTGCTCACCCCCATTAGGTCTGTGCACCACAGGTTAAGAACCTCTGAAATAAATGGTATCAGTTTCAATAAGATGGCTTGGTAGTTCCATACTCAGAATCCTTTTGGCAAAGAATTGTGTGAGGTAGTGACAGGTGACTTTGTGAGACAGCCATCTGTTAATTGGGGAGGGAAAACCTATGGAATGAGGCACACCTGGTCTGATAGAGTAATAAGCATTCAGAGAGAGTTCTCTTTCATATCTGATTGGGTTGCCTTAATGTCGCTTAATTGGTGATGTTTGAAATTCTACTGAGGAGTGTTACAGGTGCTGGACAGATAGGCTACATGAAAACTAAGAAAGGGATTAACAAACCAAAGGAATAAAAAAGGTAAGGGAGGCAGTGTAATGTTATTCCAAAAATCTCAAAAGTGAGGGAAGAACACTGTCCTGTGTTTGTTAGATGTGGTAGTTTGCCAAGCACAGTAGGGTTGATGTTTGCTGCTGAGGAACATGGCTGGCCAGCTTAACCAGGGCTGACTGGAAGTGTTGATACCTGTAAGACCGCTGTGTCTCTTGGAAAGGTTGCATCTGAGAGGAAGTCTGGATTGCACAGATTGTGTCCTGAATAAAGTCTGTGCATCAGCAGACAGATTGAGAAGTGTGAGAAGCTGGCTGCTATGTCAGGGGTGCAAGTGATGGTTAAAGAAAAGTATCCCAAATGGGATCAGCTGTTACAGTTAGTGATGAGAAGAGTTATTGGTTGTTCTAGTGGACTTGAAGATCTAGTGACTTGAATAGAACTAAATGAAAAGCAATCAAGAAGAAAAAGAACAGAGCAGTTTTCCCTGAAAGAGAAACACTGTATCCTGCCGGGGGTGTGAAAGAGGAAAGACAAAGCACTTAAAACATGTATAAACTAAGGTGTCATGGTGGCAGTAATGTTATTATTGTGATGTGTGTTGTTGGTGTCACAAAGTGCCTCCTGCTCTTGGTTTTATATACAAGTCTATGTAGTTTCCATTGGTGCCTTCTGAGTTGTATGATATAAGTTTTATTTATTGAAACATGGGATGACATCCCTTCAGTATAAGACTATAACATTCCACTTGAAATGCTGTGACCAAACACCAAGGCCAGACTCAACATAATGGAAACAAATACGCCCATTCTTACCACCCCAATCCCTGCAACAGTCCTTTCAGATCCCATAGAAGAAGAGGTGACATCTGCCTAAAGCTGACCTTTCAAATTAATCTTCTTCTCAGGAACAATTTAAAATCTGTATCACAACAACGAACAATGTGACAACAGTTTCTAGGAACAAGAGTTAGACAGAAACTTAAATCTCCATGGAGGTGAGATCACTTCCTAAAAATAACAGTGACTTTGAGTGATGTCTTTTTTTTCTATTGACAGTGACTGTGGTCTCTAATAGCAGCAATGTGGATAGTCAGACAGTACTGTACTATTGGCATACTGGACGTGTGGCATACTTGGCATAATGTGTGCCTAGGGAATGAAGTTTTAGAGTGATGATGGAGGAGTATTAGCCTCACTTGAAAGAAGAATCACTTCACAGAAGGGATTGTAGAGGAACCTATGAAGGAAAGAAAATGGCAACTGCTGTAGTTTAATAAGTCTCTGTTCTGTCCTTGTGAAGAAGTCTCCACAGCCAAAACATTTCAGGAGGGAAATAATCTCTACTTGTTTATTCACATCTCTCCACTCTACCCAGCACACATTGTAGATGGTAGCATTGAATCGATCACTTTGGAAACTGATGTTATCAACGTAGAATTGCTTTTGTTTAAAAATTAGTTTTAATATTAATGAATTGTTATCTTATATCATAACTATTTGATATTCTTAGCAATCAAGGACCGGACAATTTTCTGTTATTCCTTGGTTCCAAATTCAGAATACCCAAGTACATTTTATTACTCTTCCTCTTATTTTTGCTTGTGTGTTTCTGAGACTCACTTGATAAATAAACATTTCATTTACATATACACTAAACTAAATGAAAATTACAAGTGCATCTGCAACAGTAAATTATACATTATAAAAATGAAGAATATATTAAATGTTAAATGCATAGCTTTTCATTTTTATATCTGTTTCTATGTGTTCATTATGCAGGACTGTTCTATCTTGGCACCTGGATTCTAAGATGTTGCTTGTCTGTGATCTTGGCTAATCCTTGTCTTCCAATGCTACAGGATTTTCATTCATTCATCAATCAATTTTCTTCCATTTCATGATCTCAGGGGGGCCGGAGTCTATCTCAGCAAGCAACAGGCGCAACTCAGGGTACACCCTGGACAGGACACCAGTCCATCACAGAGCACATGGAGACATAAACAGAGATATACACATCCACACCAGGGTCAATTCGCCCAGAAGCCAATTAATTTACCAATATGTTTTTGGACTGTGGGAGGAAACCAAAGCACCCAGAGGAAACCCACGTGAACACAGGGAGAACATACAAACTCTACAAAGAGAGCACCCAGGTTCGGAATTGAAATCAAGGACCCAAAGCTGTGAGGCAGCAAGGTTCATCACTACATCACTGTGCTGCCTTTCTTGTGAGTTAATTATGTATATTTCTGTTTCCCATTTTCCCTTTTTGATCACAGAAGTTCTCAGACCTTTTCCTGGAGTACTACACTCCTAATGATTCTTTTATTCCAGCAGAACTTACTTATTTGAACCCTTGAAAAGCAGATCTAACAAGCTGCTTAATTGGAACATTTGCAAGTTGTTGTTTTTTTTTTTTTACCTCAACCATGCAGTAGTTAAAGGGTGACCTCAAAAATTAATTGTTTCCATGTCAATTAAGGGTTCACTTGTGTAACTGACAGCTTGGGTGGACTAAAAACCGGCAGATCCGGCAGATGCGGGCCTCAAGGACCAGGATTGGAAACCCCTGCCTAAGTTGAATATCTGATTTTATGTTGGTTTTATTTTTGTTACACCCTGCTTCCGGAGAGCAGTGAGAATTACTAAGCACCACTTCCACATTTTAGAGGCTCTGTGAAATACTGAAGTTAATCTAACTCAATTAGTCAAGACACTCTGTTATCCCTTTATCCCAATAACAATATGTTCAGTAACATAGATGCCTTCTTTGGCCACAGTTTTCATGTTCATGACAAGTGAGTAGTTGTTAATCCAGCTGCAAAATGAGGAATGTAAAGTTACAAATCACTATGATCAAAAATCATAAATATATTGACAGGGTTTTTTTTTCAATCTTCTGCTGCAATTGTCAGTGTGGAGCACTCACTAATTCTGCATTAATTTGCTCTTTTTTGTCTTTCAAAACCATAAAAGAAAAAGTGATCAAATACAGCTCTTACTTAAAAAAATATTCTCATTATTAAAAATATTTTGGAACTAACAATAAATTCAATCTAAATTTAAAAAATTACAAAGGTAAATTAGACTTGTTTCTAGATGTTGAGTTCACCATGGATATGCACAATAAATTAGCTTTCAAGTGAAAATGCTTCTTATGGGTCCAGTGGTGTAGACTTTTTAGGCAGTCATACTCACAAAGTATAGTATGATTTTACATAAAGAGACAAACAGAATAGGACAGCTCTTTGTTAAGAGATTATTTGGAATGAAAACCCACACACACTGTTTCTCTGGGACCTGGATTGGGGAAAAAAAAAAACTTTCTTGATTGTCCCAGTGTAAGGGGGATACTACATTTCTCATTCATTTAAATACTTTCCAAACTGAGGACCCAAACACAACGGAGATCGTCAGGTAGGTCTGAAAGACACAAGATGCAATAACTTACCCCACTTTTAAAGAGATACAGTTTATGTAATTCCTAAATTTGAGAGATAGAAAATATGTGAATTAGATACTCTGATACAAAATATATATCCACAACATGGTTTCCTCATATCTAGGCTTCAGAATTCTTCTTCTATGATATGATTGCAGGAAAGCTGTACATGATTTTACAGATGAGATGAGTTGATTCAACATATGTTGCCTGTTTAGAAGCTTGTAGTTTCTGAATATCTTGAGTGGAGACTGGATGGCCATCTTCACTGGGAGGTGAATGTGGGCGCTACACTGTCCCCACCTAAGAGTCGAGCCAAGTCCAAACCATCCTTCCAGGCTGCACACGCAAGGCAGGCTGCTCCACGGGCTCCGCTGGGGCTTCGTGCTGGCTCTCGCTGGGGCTGTCCGTGCACCGGGCCTCTTTCTGCATGCCCTGGCGTCTCCTCACGCTCAGGCCGCTGTTCGTGCTCAGGGCTCTGTGTTGCTTCACTCCGTCCCACTGCTGACACCAACGTAACTACTGCGGGGTTCGGTACGGAGTGGAGCAAGTGTAGGACTCAGGAAAAGGCTTTGAACAGTACACCGACAAGTCCTGGCCCTCAGGCGCTGTTCCCAGCCCACCCTGTGCTCATGGCTAAAGGGGAGGGAGCAACCGTTAAAGCGCCCCACGTGGGTGCTACAATACTCTCTTTGCTGAGTTGTCAGTACCTCTGAGGATTTTGAATATTTGAACCCAGTGTTTTTGTAATCTTCTCTGTTCATGATTGATGAGATTCAGTTTTTGGTATTTAACTTCTCCAGCTTTCCTTTGTTAATGTTCTACCAAATGTTTTGAGAATATAATATTCATTAGAATTACCCATCCTGTCCAAAGCAATAAGAATGACCTGGGATACAGTATGTCTCAAGATTCCTGAGGATGACAAACTGGTAGTTTCTTTGATGTGCTGCGCTAGTATGACTGAATATGACTGATTTAGCTATTGTTGATGCACATGATTCTGCTACTTTGATTAAAGCAGCTTGTTATCTTGTCAGCCCAGCCATGCTTTATGATTTCTAGATATCAATATTGTAGAGATCTAAATTGTTATTTTAGAGATAGCTCATCATGCTCACATCTCATGCACAGCTCTGCCAGCTTACCGAAGCCCACAATACATATTACATATTGTAACGCTACGGGGTTCACGTGGGTATGCACCCTCACCACTGCCGCCTCAGGCCGGCCCCCCCACCATCAGGGACTCAAACACAGGCCTCTGACATCACTCAACAGGGACCCAGCCACTTGAGCCAAAGGGAAATCTCCCTTCAGCCCGGCGGCTGCGGTCCCTGCTATTCACAGGGAAGTGACGTCACCGCTCTGGTAAGCCGGCTCTCACAACCTGCAATGGTGGCCGTATGCGTTACAATATACATACATCTGCTAAAGCACTGCTTCCACATAACCACAAAAACAGTTTGTCTGGTTTGAATATGAATAAAAAATCTCAAGATATATATAAATTCATTTTCGAAACAGGCTGGAAAACTGTTAATGGAAGTAAAAAAACTCATACATCTTTGGCCTATATTAAACCTAAACTTTGCCAGGATTGTCAAAGCAATAAAAATAGCAGCTTCTTGTATCTTGATAATGGACAGCCCTTATTAAGTAACACTTAGGATTTTGGGTTAATACTAAGATTTAATATGCAGTTTATTAGGTAAAGGGCATCCCATGACATGTTTATTATGTTTTATAATAAACCTGTGTAGTACTGCATTCAGAAAAAGAGACCATTTTATGAGTAGTACTTAATAAGTGGCCACATTCACATTTCTTAGAACGTTGTTCTAAGGTCCAACATACGTAAATCTTAAAGATTTGACGCAACTGGATTGAATTATTCGATCTACAAAGGCTACACCGAAGAAAAGTATGGAAGAAACATCTGCTATCGTGTAGTTGCACATTGCGTGAACGAGATCACCAACTCTGATATGGTACAATGCTGAACACTTTCCGCCCCCCATACACCAATGCAATGCACCTAACAACAATTACTTTTAGCATTAACCCCTGCATCACAAGAGAACCTATGAAAGATTTTGAACGTTGAGGAAACGAGCTATCTGTATTCCAATTTGCCAAACTAACATCACTCCATAGGTAAATTCTGTTTCCCAATTGGCTGGAGTGATCCCGACAGTGTCTTCTCGTTGGCTAGTGTCTGTTCTTACCCAGTCTACGATTGGCTACGGAAACATCAACTGTCTGCTTTCTATTGGAAAAGCTACAACGTTCCTGCACTCCCATTGGGTAGTGCGGAGGTCAAGCTTCTCGCTCGAAGAATAGTTCAAATCGCGGGGATGAAGCATTACGAGGTAAAGAATAAATTAATATATGTTCTCATACCATATGTATTCCTGTACCGATTGTGACTGAAACATGGTTGAATGAATTAGAATATCAAAGTGATTTTGTAATTCAGCATAAGAATGTGTTTCATGCATTTCCATGGTTCTTGGAAGAGATTTATCGTCTCCGCTGAAGCTTCAGTGGGGGTGGGATTATTGCACACAAGTTTCCCTATGCCAGGGCCGCACGGGGTGTCAAATATATGATAATAACTGGAGGCGGAAATGGTGTTAAACATGGAGTCGCAAGACAAGAGCAATAATCCGTTGAATATTTTGCCTTTGGGATTTATATGATTGTATCAATAAAAATGAGAAATATTCATTTAGAGTACAGCATTGTCTCAGCAGGTGCATTACTATTGGGAGGAGAGGGGGTACGTTTAGGTCTGTGAATGAAGACAGTAGCTAGATTAATACTTGTTTGTTGCATTATCAATGTATTAGTAAGCAGGTAGTATTCAATTTCTTAACTACTGAGCTATACGGGAAATGTAAAGCCCGTTTATTGACCGCGATTGTAGATACCCGACTGTTTACACCGACATCTAAAAACTAAATAGTTTCAAAGGAAGTAATTGCCTAACAGAAGCATGGTAAATAAACTCAGTTATGCTTGTTTCTGTTACGAGACAAATTAACTTGAGTTTTGTTTCTATACTGTCAAGAGTGCTTGAACGGGGCAGTTTGGTTTAATCTCACTTACGCTGTTAAAACACGACGCCTTGTTTAAAAGAGCGAAATGTCCCTGTTTTGAGGTCTGTCTTGAAAATCTCAGAAAAATAGCTTTTTGGCCAGTGCACGTGAACTTTATTCTCATGCGCTCAGGTTTGTGACAACTGCTTTTTTGTTTAAAGTTAGAAGTGAGCTGTTAAATCCTAGTTCCACTGGTTCATATTGCTTCAAAACCCATAACTATTAAATGTAGGTCATTTTTGCCTTAACCTGTCTCTTCTGATCTTAATGTGTTCAGCTGATTTTCTGAATACTCTTAAACTTGAAGAGTTCTACAGGGGAAACTCTGCTTAAGATATTTTACACAGATATTTTACACAGATGGTCCCAAGTGTGTTTGATTTTTGGTTCCATTTGAGCTGTGACTTTACTGACACCTGTAACTGTCAGTTGCTCTCACCTATTTATAGGTGAACAGAATAGACACAAGTCCTGTCTGTCGTTTCATGTTAAGGTCTGAATGTGATATCAGTCCAGTATATAGTATACAACAAAGTCAGATGGAGACACTTGAGTTAAGGTTAAGTGAGAGCAAAAGGAAAGGTTATAAATGAGAGGTAGTCATTGGGCCCATCTTGATCTTGATAACCATTGGGTGCTGATAATCCATTTCAGTGTCTCATTCAACCACTGCTTGAAAGCTCCCTGACATTGTCAGGTTACAAATCTCTGCATCATATTCTAACTGCTGTACAATTCCTGCTCTTAAAAGAGGGTGGGATAACTAACCATATTCACACTGCCACATTTCCATTGATGTATATAACACATAGCTTCCCAGTAGCTGCAGTGGGACAAAGTAATCCATGTGTATATGTGTACATACAAGACACATGGTGCAACTACTTCGCATGCATGTTACAGAGTTCTGTTAACACTGATATAAATATCTCTCCCCTGTAATCCACACCATCAGTTCACCCAATACCCTGTCAACACTCGAATCTGCTGTTCTTTATCAGCAAAACCCAACAGCTGGAAATGGAGAGTGGGTTACAGTATGTGTAGCTGAACTGAGTAGATACTGGCCTGTTTGTCATTTTTGGTTAAGGTTTGAATGTTTTATTAGTCCAGTGTATGTTACACAATAGCCATGTGCCGTAGCTCATTCGTCACACAGTAGTTTAAAAGGACAGGTAATTCCAATACTGTTTAGGAATTGTGAGGTTTTACTATTTGACTGTATCTACAGGCATTAGAAGACTGTAAAGTGTTCCCTCTTTGGTTGCCATTGTCATAACTGAAATGCTGGTTCTTTGTGCTGATGGGTGATGCATAGAATTGATCCTGATCTATGCTAATTCTCACTCTAACTTCATTTACTCTCCATGGCAAGAGCCAAGAGAGTGAATGAGCCATGGCAGTAACTTTGGAGAAGACAGGGTTGTAAAATGTTTAATCATTTAAACATTTTATTGTTGAGATCAGAATGATACTGTTTTTTGTTCAGTAGTACAACAGTAAAAATCTTGTCTTCTTATTTGTGGAGCTGTTAATCATTACCGTTATTGAAATAAAAGTTGATGATGATGATAATAATAATAATAATTGCTTACACTTATATAGCGCTTTTCTGGACACTCCACTCAAAGCGCTTTACAGGCAATGGGGACTCCCCTCCACCACCACCAATGTGCAGCATCCACCTGGATGATGCGACGGCAGCCATAGTGCGCCAGAATGCTCACCACACATCAGCTATTAGTGGGGAGGAGAGCAGAGTAATGTAGCCAATTCATAGAGGGGGATTATTAGGAGGCCATGTTTGGTAAGGGCCAATGGGAAATTTGGCCAGGACGCCGGGGTTACACCTTAAAGTAGACATAGACTTAAAGTCTTGCTGAGTCATCCAGTCTTTAAGTAGTCTGAGGATCATGCTGACATTTGTGCATTTTTGTTCTAATAGAGTATTAAATCATAACTCCTAATTCCAGAATTTAATGTATGTACTGTACAGATATAATGTTTTGAAAAGACGATGTACAGGCTCAGTCAGAGAATGACGAGCAGTTCATGGTCTACATATTCTTAACTTGTGTGTTTTTGTTTCAATGCATGTCAGTTTATATTGCTTTTTTAACTTAGGATGTTATTCTCAATTTAACACACCTGGGCAAGACCTTGGAACAGCCAGTAGTTTAAAGACAAAATACACTATGAGTACCCAGTTGTAAGCTGGAAAGAAACAGCATCACTTGGGTGAAGCAGGCAGCAGGGCAGGTTTTTCTTTCAGCCACTCTTCATCTCTTATCTCAAAGTTATTTAATCTA